>NC_074666.1:17409731-17607231 GCF_029448725.1 Salvelinus fontinalis | reverse complement strand
CAGACACATGTCTGTCTGTCTGTCTGCCTGCCTGTCTGTCTGTCTGCCTGTCTGTCTGCCTGTCTGTCTGTCTGTCTGTCTGTCTGTCTGCCAGATACATTATAGACCAACTTCTGATGACTGACGCCCTTTTTGTCTCAGATAATTTTCCTGTAATTCAAACGAGCCTAATGAGTGGCTGTAAATGAGCGTTCCTCTTTCTCTCCAAGCGTGGGCAGTAGAGTCATTGGGATCAGGGATTGCTGTCAAAATAATGTCCTCTCTCGCTCGCATACAAATATCTAGTGTATCCTAACGTTTCTAATGAACTTACATTGAGTTCAATCGTGGCCTGAGATGGTCTAGCAGTTAGAGCTGCTGCCTAACGGGTTGGGTTCGATTCTGGCCCACGCCCTTCTGGTACAAACTCAATCCCCCGATTGAATTGATGTAGTTACACACTTCAAATATAGACAGTCCAGGCTGTGAACGGAGGCTAATGTTGGTGTAGTCTACTGACTGCTGTTATTTTATTTGTTGACTATTTATGGTAGCCTAGTGGTTAGAGCGTAGAGGTGACAGGTAGCCTAGTGGTTAGAGTGTAGAGACGGCAGGTAGCCTAGTGGTTAGAGTGTAGAGGTGACAGGTAGCCTAGTGGTTAGAGTGTAGAGGCGGCAGGTAGCCTAGTGGTTAGAGTGTAGAGGTGGCAGGTAGCCTAGTGGTTAGAGTGTAGAGGTGGCAGGTAGTCTAGTGGTTAGAGTGTAGAGGCGGCAGGGAACCTAGTGGTTAGAGTGTAGAGGCGGCAGGTAGCCTAGTGGTTAGAGTGTAGAGGTGGCAGGTAGCCTAGTGGTTAGAGCGTAGAGGTGGCAGGTAGCCTAGTGGTTAGAGTGTAGAGGTGCCAGGTAGCCTAGTGGTTAGAGTGTAGAGGTGGCAGGTAGCCTAGTGGTTAGAGTGTAGAGACGGCAGGTAGCCTAGTGGTTAGAGTGTAGAGGCGGCAGGTAGCCTAGTGGTTAGAGCGTAGAGGCGGCAGGTAGCCTAGTGGTTAGAGCGTAGAGGCGGCAGGTAGCCTAGTGGTTAGAGCGTAGAGGCGGCAGGTAGCCTAGTGGTTAGAGCGTAGAGGCGGCAGGTAGCCTAGTGGTTAGAGCGTAGAGGCGGCAGGTAGCCTAGTGGTTAGAGCGTAGAGGCGGCAGGTAGCCTAGTGGTTAGAGTGTAGAGGAGGCAGGTAGCCTAGTGGTTAGAGTGTAGAGGAGGCAGGTAGCCTAGTGGTTAGAGTGTAGAGGAGGCAGGTAGCCTAGTGGTTAGAGCGTAGAGGCGGCAGGTAGCCTAGTGGTTAGAGCGTAGAAGCGGCAGGTAGCCTAGTGGTTAGAGTGTAGAGGAGGCAGGTAGCCTAGTGGTTAGAGTGTAGAGGAGGCAGGTAGCCTAGTGGTTAGAGCGTAGAGGAGGCAGGTAGCCTAGTGGTTAGAGTGTGGAGGAGGCAGGTAACCTAGTGGTTAGAGCATAGAGGCGGCAGGTAGCCTAGTGGTTAGAGCGCAGAGGCGGCAGGTAGCCTAGTGGTTAGAGCGCAGAGGCGGCAGGTAGCCTAGTGGTTAGAGCGTTGGGCCAGTAACCCGAAAGGTCGCTGGATCGAATCCCCGAGCTGACAAGGTAAAAATCTGTCGTTCTGCCTCTGAACAAGGCAGTTAACCCACTGTTCCCCCGGTAACACGTCATTGTAAATAAGAATTTGTTCTTAACTGTCTTGCCCGTAATGCTGTAGCAAGCCGTGAGAATACTTGATGGTATGAGGTCAGTTGGTTTGCAGAACCTTTACCAAACCACAGCCCACTAGGTAGGGTTATGCATTGTATAGCCTACAACAACGGCTTCCAGCTGCCCCCTGGTGGTCATTATACATGTTAAATATTTATTACAATTCTCCTATTGCAGCATTATTTTCCTCCTGTGACAAAATGGGTCGTATTAAGATCCGACATCTGTACATATGTCAAACCTCTCTCCTTCACCATTTCAAACCTCTCTCCTGTCCGTATGAGTTAGATTGGTCTGTCCATATGAGTTAGATTGGTCTGTCTGTATGAGTTAGATTGGTCTGTCTCTATGAGTTAGATTGGTCTGTCTCTATGAGTTAGATTGGTCTGTCTGTATGAGTTAGATTGGTCTGTCTGTATGAGTTAGATTGGTCTGTCTCTATGAGTTAGATTGGTCTGTCTGTATGAGTTAGATTGGTCTGTCTATATGAGTTAGATTGGTCTGTCTGTATGAGTTAGATTGGTCTGTCTGTATGAGTTAGATTGGTCTGTCTGTATGAGTTAGATTGGTCTGTCTCTATGAGTTAGATTGGTCTGTCTGTATGAGTTAGATTGGTCTGTCTCTATGAGTTAGATTGGTCTGTCTGTATGAGTTAGATTGGTCTGTCTATATGAGTTAGATTGGTCTGTCTGTATGAGTTAGATTGGTCTGTCTGTATGAGTTAGATTGGTCTGTCTGTATGAGTTAGATTGGTCTGTCTGTATGAGTTAGATTGGTCTGTCTTATGAGTTAGATTGGTCTGTCTGTATGAGTTAGATTGGTCTGTCTGTATGAGTTAGATTGGTCTGTCTATATGAGTTAGATTGGTCTGTCTGTATGAATTAGATTGGTCTGTCTGTATGAGTTAGATTGGTCTGTCTGTATGAGTTAGATTGGTCTGTCCTTATGAGTTAGATTGGTCTGTCTGTGTGAGTTAGATTGGTCTGTCCTTATGAGTTAGATTGGTCTGTCCATATGAGTTAGATTGGTCTGTCTATACGAGTTAGATTGGTCTGTCTGTATGAGTTAGATTGGTCTGTCTCTATGAGTTAGATTGGTCTGTCTGTATGAGTTAGATTGGTCTGTCTGTATGAGTTAGATTGGTCTGTCTCTATGAGTTAGATTGGTCTGTCTGTATGAGTTAGATCGGTCTGTCTCTATGAGTTAGATTGGTCTGTCTGTATGAGTTAGATCGGTCTGTCACTATGAGTTAGATTGGTCTGTCTGTATGAGTTAGATTGGTCTGTCTATATGAGTTAGATTGGTCTGTCTGTATGAGTTAGATTGGTCTGTCTCTATGAGTTAGATTGGTCTGTCTCTATGAGTTAGATTGGTCTGTCTCTATGAGTTAGATTGGTCTGTCTGTATGAGTTAGATTGGTCTGTCTGTATGAGTTAGATTGGTCTGTCTCTATGAGTTAGATTGGTCTGTCTCTATGAGTTAGATTGGTCTGTCTCTATGAGTTAGATTGGTCTGTCTGTATGAGTTAGATTGGTCTGTCTGTATGAGTTAGATTGGTCTGTATGAGTTAGATTGGTCTGTATGAGTTAGATTGGTCTGTCTCTATGAGTTAGATTGGTCTACGTTAGATTGGTCTGTCTCTATGAGTTAGATTGGTCTGTCTGTATGAGTTAGATTGGTCTGTCTCTATGAGTTAGATTGGTCTGTCTCTATGAGTTAGATTGGTCTGTCTCTATGAGTTAGATTGGTCTGTCTGTATGAGTTAGATTGGTCTGTCTCTATGAGTTAGATTGGTCTGTCTGTATGAGTTAGATTGGTCTGTCTCTATGAGTTAGATTGGTCTGTCTCTATGAGTTAGATTGGTCTGTCTCTATGAGTTAGATTTGTCTGTCTGTATGAGTTAGATTGGTCTGTCTGTATGAGTTAGATTGGTCTGTCTGTATGAGTTAGATTGGTCTGTCTCTATGAGTTAGATTGGTCTGTCTGTATGAGTTAGATTGGTCTGTCTCTATGAGTTAGATTGGTCTGTCTGTATGAGTTAGATTGGTCTGTCTCTATGAGTTAGATTGGTCTGTCTGTATGAGTTAGATTGGTCTGTCTCTATGAGTTAGATTGGTCTGTCTGTATGAGTTAGATTGGTCTGTCTGTATGAGTTAGATTGGTCTGTCTCTATGAGTTAGATTGGTCTGTCTCTATGAGTTAGATTGGTCTGTCTGTATGAGTTAGATTGGTCTGACTATATGAGTTAGATTGGTCTGTATGAGTTAGATTGGTCTGTCTGTATGAGTTAGATTGGTCTGTCCATATGAGTTAGATTGGTCTGTCTGTATGAGTTAGATTGGTCTGTATGAGTTAGATTGGTCTGTCTGTATGAGTTAGATTGGTCTGTCCATATGAGTTAGATTGGTCTGTCTCTATGAGTTAGATTGGTCTGTATGAGTTAGATTGGTCTGTCTGTATGAGTTAGATTGGTCTGTCTGTATGAGTTAGATTGGTCTGTCTGTATGAGTTAGATTGGTCTGTCTCTATGAGTTAGATTGGTCTGTATGAGTTAGATTGGTCTGTCTGTATGAGTTAGATTGGTCTGTCTGTATGAGTTAGATTGGTCTGTCTGTATGAGTTAGATTGGTCTGTCCATATGAGTTAGATTGGTCTGTCTGTATGAGTTAGATTGGTCTGTATGAGTTAGATTGGTCTGTCTGTATGAGTTAGATTGGTCTGTCCATATGAGTTAGATTGGTCTGTCTCTATGAGTTAGATTGGTCTGTATGAGTTAGATTGGTCTGTCTGTATGAGTTAGATTGGTCTGTCTGTATGAGTTAGATTGGTCTGTCTCTATGAGTTAGATTGGTCTGTCTCTATGAGTTAGATTGGTCTGTCTGTATGAGTTAGATTGGTCTGTCTGTATGAGTTAGATTGGTCTGTCTGTATGAGTTAGATTGGTCTGTCTGTATGAGTTAGATTGGTCTGTCTATATGAGTTAGATTGGTCTGTCTCTATGAGTTAGATTGGTCTGTCTGTATGAGTTAGATTGGTCTGTCTGTATGAGTTAGATTGGTCTGTCTGTATGAGTTAGATTGGTCTGTCTGTATGAGTTAGATTGGTCTGTCTGTATGAGTTAGATTGGTCTGTCTGTATGAGTTAGATTGGTCTGTCTGTATGAGTTAGATTGGTCTGTCTCTATGAGTTAGATTGGTCTGTCTCTATGAGTTAGATTGGTCTGTCTGTATGAGTTAGATTGGTCTGTCTGTATGAGTTAGATTGGTCTGTCTCTATGAGTTAGATTGGTCTGTCTCTATGAGTTAGATTGGTCTGTCTGTATGAGTTAGATTGGTCTGTCTATATAAGTTAGATTGGTCTGTATGAGTTAGATTGGTCTGTCTGTATGAGTTAGATTGGTCTGTCCATATGAGTTAGATTGGTCTGTCTGTATGAGTTAGATTGGTCTGTATGAGTTAGATTGGTCTGTCTGTATGAGTTAGATTGGTCTGTCCATATGAGTTAGATTGGTCTGTCTCTATGAGTTAGATTGGTCTGTATGAGTTAGATTGGTCTGTCTGTATGAGTTAGATTGGTCTGTCTGTATGAGTTAGATTGGTCTGTCTGTATGAGTTAGATTGGTCTGTCTCTATGAGTTAGATTGGTCTGTATGAGTTAGATTGGTCTGTCTGTATGAGTTAGATTGGTCTGTCCATATGAGTTAGATTGGTCTGTCTGTATGAGTTAGATTGGTCTGTCTGTATGAGTTAGATTGGTCTGTCCATATGAGTTAGATTGGTCTGTCTGTATGAGTTAGATTGGTCTGTATGAGTTAGATTGGTCTGTCTGTATGAGTTAGATTGGTCTGTCCATATGAGTTAGATTGGTCTGTCTCTATGAGTTAGATTGGTCTGTATGAGTTAGATTGGTCTGCCTGTATGAGTTAGATTGGTCTGTATGAGTTAGTTTGGTCTGTCTGTATGAGTTAGATTGGTCTGTCTGTATGAGTTAGATTGGTCTGTCTGTATGAGTTAGATTGGTCTGTCTTTATGAGTTAGATTGGTCTGTCTATATGAGTTAGATTGGTCTGTCTGTATGAGTTAGATTGGTCTGTCTGTATGAGTTAGATTGGTCTGTCTGTATGAGTTAGATTGGTCTGTCTCTATGAGTTAGATTGGTCTGTCTATATGAGTTAGATTGGTCTGTCTGTATGAGTTAGATTGGTCTGTCTGTATGAGTTAGATTGGTCTGTCTATATAAGTTAGATTGGTCTGTATGAGTTAGATTGGTCTGTCTGTATGAGTTAGATTGGTCTGTCCATATGAGTTAGATTGGTCTGTCTGTATGAGTTAGATTGGTCTGTATGAGTTAGATTGGTCTGTCTGTATGAGTTAGATTGGTCTGTCCATATGAGTTAGATTGGTCTGTCTCTATGAGTTAGATTGGTCTGTATGAGTTAGATTGGTCTGTCTGTATGAGTTAGATTGGTCTGTCTGTATGAGTTAGATTGGTCTGTCTGTATGAGTTAGATTGGTCTGTCTCTATGAGTTAGATTGGTCTGTATGAGTTAGATTGGTCTGTCTGTATGAGTTAGATTGGTCTGTCCATATGAGTTAGATTGGTCTGTCTGTATGAGTTAGATTGGTCTGTCTGTATGAGTTAGATTGGTCTGTCCATATGAGTTAGATTGGTCTGTCTGTATGAGTTAGATTGGTCTGTATGAGTTAGATTGGTCTGTCTGTATGAGTTAGATTGGTCTGTCCATATGAGTTAGATTGGTCTGTCTCTATGAGTTAGATTGGTCTGTATGAGTTAGATTGGTCTGCCTGTATGAGTTAGATTGGTCTGTATGAGTTAGATTGGTCTGTCTGTATGAGTTAGATTGGTCTGTCTGTATGAGTTAGATTGGTCTGTCTGTATGAGTTAGATTGGTCTGTCTTTATGAGTTAGATTGGTCTGTCTATATGAGTTAGATTGGTCTGTCTGTATGAGTTAGATTGGTCTGTCTGTATGAGTTAGATTGGTCTGTCTGTATGAGTTAGATTGGTCTGTCTCTATGAGTTAGATTGGTCTGTCTATATGAGTTAGATTGGTCTGTCTGTATGAGTTAGATTGGTCTGTCTGTATGAGTTAGATTGGTCTGTCTCTATGAGTTAGATTGGTCTGTCTCTATGAGTTAGATTGGTCTGTCTGTATGAGTTAGATTGGTCTGTCTAAATGAGTTAGATTGGTCTGTCTCTATGAGTTAGATTGGTCTGTCTGTATGAGTTAGATTGGTCTGTCTCTATGAGTTAGATTGGTCTGTCTGTATGAGTTAGATTGGTCTGTCTGTATGAGTTAGATTGGTCTGTCTGTATGAGTTAGATTGGTCTGTCTATATGAGTTAGATTGGTCTGTCTGTATGAGTTAGATTGGTCTGTCTGTATGAGTTAGATTGGTCTGTCTGTATGAGTTAGATTGGTCTGTCTATATGAGTTAGATTGGTCTGTCTGTATGAGTTAGATTGGTCTGTCTGTATGAGTTAGATTGGTCTGTCTATATGAGTTAGATTGGTCTGTCTGTATGAGTTAGATTGGTCTGTCTATATGAGTTAGTGTGGTCTGTCTGTATGAGTTAGATTGGTCTGTCTCTATGAGTTAGATTGGTATGTCTATATGAGTTAGATTGGTATGTCTATATGAGTTAGATTGGTCTGTCTGTATGAGTTAGATTGGTCTGTCTGTATGAGTTAGATTGGTCTGTCTCTATGAGTTAGATTGGTCTGTCTGTATGAGTTAGATTGGTCTGTCTGTATGAGTTAGATTGGTATGTCTATATGAGTTAGATTGGTCTGTCTCTATGAGTTAGATTGGTCTGTCTCTATGAGTTAGATTGGTCTGTCTGTATGAGTTAGATTGGTCTGTCTGTATGAGTTAGATTGGTCTGTCCGTATGAGTTAGATTGGTCTGTCTCTATGAGTTAGATTGGTCTGTCTGTATGAGTTAGATTGGTCTGTCTCTATGAGTTAGATTCGTCTGTCTCTATGAGTTAGATTGGTCTGTCTCTATGAGTTAGATTGGTCTGTCTGTATGAGTTAGATTGGTCTGTCTGTATGAGTTAGATTGGTCTGTCCATATGAGTTAGATTGGTCTGTCTATATGAGTTAGATTGGTCTGTTTCTATGAGTTAGATTGGTCTGTCTGTATGAGTTAGATTGGTCTGTCTATATGAGTTAGATTGGTCTGTCTCTATGAGTTAGATTGGTCTGTCTGTATGAGTTAGATTGGTCTGTCTCTATGAGTTAGATTGGTCTGTCTGTATGAGTTAGATTGGTCTGTCTGTATGAGTTAGATTGGTCTGTCTGTATGAGTTAGATTGGTCTGTCTATATGAGTTAGATTGGTCTGTCTGTATGAGTTAGATTGGTCTGTCTGTATGAGTTAGATTGGTCTGTCTGTATGAGTTAGATTGGTCTGTCTATATGAGTTAGATTGGTCTGTCTGTATGAGTTAGATTGGTCTGTCTGTATGAGTTAGATTGGTCTGTCTATATGAGTTAGATTGGTCTGTCTGTATGAGTTAGATTGGTCTGTCTATATGAGTTAGTGTGGTCTGTCTGTATGAGTTAGATTGGTCTGTCTCTATGAGTTAGATTGGTATGTCTATATGAGTTAGATTGGTCTGTCTATATGAGTTAGATTGGTCTGTATGAGTTAGATTGGTCTGTCTGTATGAGTTAGATTGGTCTGTCTGTATGAGTTAGATTGGTCTGTCTGTATGAGTTAGATTGGTCTGTCTCTATGAGTTAGATTGGTCTGTATGAGTTAGATTGGTCTGTCTGTATGAGTTAGATTGGTCTGTCTGTATGAGTTAGATTGGTCTGTCTGTATGAGTTAGATTGGTCTGTCCATATGAGTTAGATTGGTCTGTCTGTATGAGTTAGATTGGTCTGTATGAGTTAGATTGGTCTGTCTGTATGAGTTAGATTGGTCTGTCCATATGAGTTAGATTGGTCTGTCTCTATGAGTTAGATTGGTCTGTATGAGTTAGATTGGTCTGTCTGTATGAGTTAGATTGGTCTGTCTGTATGAGTTAGATTGGTCTGTCTCTATGAGTTAGATTGGTCTGTCTCTATGAGTTAGATTGGTCTGTCTGTATGAGTTAGATTGGTCTGTCTGTATGAGTTAGATTGGTCTGTCTGTATGAGTTAGATTGGTCTGTCTGTATGAGTTAGATTGGTCTGTCTATATGAGTTAGATTGGTCTGTCTCTATGAGTTAGATTGGTCTGTCTGTATGAGTTAGATTGGTCTGTCTGTATGAGTTAGATTGGTCTGTCTGTATGAGTTAGATTGGTCTGTCTGTATGAGTTAGATTGGTCTGTCTGTATGAGTTAGATTGGTCTGTCTGTATGAGTTAGATTGGTCTGTCTGTATGAGTTAGATTGGTCTGTCTCTATGAGTTAGATTGGTCTGTCTCTATGAGTTAGATTGGTCTGTCTGTATGAGTTAGATTGGTCTGTCTGTATGAGTTAGATTGGTCTGTCTCTATGAGTTAGATTGGTCTGTCTCTATGAGTTAGATTGGTCTGTCTGTATGAGTTAGATTGGTCTGTCTATATAAGTTAGATTGGTCTGTATGAGTTAGATTGGTCTGTCTGTATGAGTTAGATTGGTCTGTCCATATGAGTTAGATTGGTCTGTCTGTATGAGTTAGATTGGTCTGTATGAGTTAGATTGGTCTGTCTGTATGAGTTAGATTGGTCTGTCCATATGAGTTAGATTGGTCTGTCTCTATGAGTTAGATTGGTCTGTATGAGTTAGATTGGTCTGTCTGTATGAGTTAGATTGGTCTGTCTGTATGAGTTAGATTGGTCTGTCTGTATGAGTTAGATTGGTCTGTCTCTATGAGTTAGATTGGTCTGTATGAGTTAGATTGGTCTGTCTGTATGAGTTAGATTGGTCTGTCCATATGAGTTAGATTGGTCTGTCTGTATGAGTTAGATTGGTCTGTCTGTATGAGTTAGATTGGTCTGTCCATATGAGTTAGATTGGTCTGTCTGTATGAGTTAGATTGGTCTGTATGAGTTAGATTGGTCTGTCTGTATGAGTTAGATTGGTCTGTCCATATGAGTTAGATTGGTCTGTCTCTATGAGTTAGATTGGTCTGTATGAGTTAGATTGGTCTGCCTGTATGAGTTAGATTGGTCTGTATGAGTTAGTTTGGTCTGTCTGTATGAGTTAGATTGGTCTGTCTGTATGAGTTAGATTGGTCTGTCTGTATGAGTTAGATTGGTCTGTCTTTATGAGTTAGATTGGTCTGTCTATATGAGTTAGATTGGTCTGTCTGTATGAGTTAGATTGGTCTGTCTGTATGAGTTAGATTGGTCTGTCTGTATGAGTTAGATTGGTCTGTCTCTATGAGTTAGATTGGTCTGTCTATATGAGTTAGATTGGTCTGTCTGTATGAGTTAGATTGGTCTGTCTGTATGAGTTAGATTGGTCTGTCTATATAAGTTAGATTGGTCTGTATGAGTTAGATTGGTCTGTCTGTATGAGTTAGATTGGTCTGTCCATATGAGTTAGATTGGTCTGTCTGTATGAGTTAGATTGGTCTGTATGAGTTAGATTGGTCTGTCTGTATGAGTTAGATTGGTCTGTCCATATGAGTTAGATTGGTCTGTCTCTATGAGTTAGATTGGTCTGTATGAGTTAGATTGGTCTGTCTGTATGAGTTAGATTGGTCTGTCTGTATGAGTTAGATTGGTCTGTCTGTATGAGTTAGATTGGTCTGTCTCTATGAGTTAGATTGGTCTGTATGAGTTAGATTGGTCTGTCTGTATGAGTTAGATTGGTCTGTCCATATGAGTTAGATTGGTCTGTCTGTATGAGTTAGATTGGTCTGTCTGTATGAGTTAGATTGGTCTGTCCATATGAGTTAGATTGGTCTGTCTGTATGAGTTAGATTGGTCTGTATGAGTTAGATTGGTCTGTCTGTATGAGTTAGATTGGTCTGTCCATATGAGTTAGATTGGTCTGTCTCTATGAGTTAGATTGGTCTGTATGAGTTAGATTGGTCTGCCTGTATGAGTTAGATTGGTCTGTATGAGTTAGATTGGTCTGTCTGTATGAGTTAGATTGGTCTGTCTGTATGAGTTAGATTGGTCTGTCTGTATGAGTTAGATTGGTCTGTCTTTATGAGTTAGATTGGTCTGTCTATATGAGTTAGATTGGTCTGTCTGTATGAGTTAGATTGGTCTGTCTGTATGAGTTAGATTGGTCTGTCTGTATGAGTTAGATTGGTCTGTCTCTATGAGTTAGATTGGTCTGTCTATATGAGTTAGATTGGTCTGTCTGTATGAGTTAGATTGGTCTGTCTGTATGAGTTAGATTGGTCTGTCTCTATGAGTTAGATTGGTCTGTCTCTATGAGTTAGATTGGTCTGTCTGTATGAGTTAGATTGGTCTGTCTAAATGAGTTAGATTGGTCTGTCTCTATGAGTTAGATTGGTCTGTCTGTATGAGTTAGATTGGTCTGTCTCTATGAGTTAGATTGGTCTGTCTGTATGAGTTAGATTGGTCTGTCTGTATGAGTTAGATTGGTCTGTCTGTATGAGTTAGATTGGTCTGTCTATATGAGTTAGATTGGTCTGTCTGTATGAGTTAGATTGGTCTGTCTGTATGAGTTAGATTGGTCTGTCTGTATGAGTTAGATTGGTCTGTCTATATGAGTTAGATTGGTCTGTCTGTATGAGTTAGATTGGTCTGTCTGTATGAGTTAGATTGGTCTGTCTATATGAGTTAGATTGGTCTGTCTGTATGAGTTAGATTGGTCTGTCTATATGAGTTAGTGTGGTCTGTCTGTATGAGTTAGATTGGTCTGTCTCTATGAGTTAGATTGGTATGTCTATATGAGTTAGATTGGTATGTCTATATGAGTTAGATTGGTCTGTCTGTATGAGTTAGATTGGTCTGTCTGTATGAGTTAGATTGGTCTGTCTCTATGAGTTAGATTGGTCTGTCTGTATGAGTTAGATTGGTCTGTCTGTATGAGTTAGATTGGTATGTCTATATGAGTTAGATTGGTCTGTCTCTATGAGTTAGATTGGTCTGTCTCTATGAGTTAGATTGGTCTGTCTGTATGAGTTAGATTGGTCTGTCTGTATGAGTTAGATTGGTCTGTCCGTATGAGTTAGATTGGTCTGTCTCTATGAGTTAGATTGGTCTGTCTGTATGAGTTAGATTGGTCTGTCTCTATGAGTTAGATTCGTCTGTCTCTATGAGTTAGATTGGTCTGTCTCTATGAGTTAGATTGGTCTGTCTGTATGAGTTAGATTGGTCTGTCTGTATGAGTTAGATTGGTCTGTCCATATGAGTTAGATTGGTCTGTCTATATGAGTTAGATTGGTCTGTTTCTATGAGTTAGATTGGTCTGTCTGTATGAGTTAGATTGGTCTGTCTATATGAGTTAGATTGGTCTGTCTCTATGAGTTAGATTGGTCTGTCTGTATGAGTTAGATTGGTCTGTCTCTATGAGTTAGATTGGTCTGTCTGTATGAGTTAGATTGGTCTGTCTGTATGAGTTAGATTGGTCTGTCTGTATGAGTTAGATTGGTCTGTCTATATGAGTTAGATTGGTCTGTCTGTATGAGTTAGATTGGTCTGTCTGTATGAGTTAGATTGGTCTGTCTGTATGAGTTAGATTGGTCTGTCTATATGAGTTAGATTGGTCTGTCTGTATGAGTTAGATTGGTCTGTCTGTATGAGTTAGATTGGTCTGTCTATATGAGTTAGATTGGTCTGTCTGTATGAGTTAGATTGGTCTGTCTATATGAGTTAGTGTGGTCTGTCTGTATGAGTTAGATTGGTCTGTCTCTATGAGTTAGATTGGTATGTCTATATGAGTTAGATTGGTTTGTCTATATGAGTTAGATTGGTCTGTCTGTATGAGTTAGATTGGTCTGTCTGTATGAGTTAGATTGGTCTGTCTCTATGAGTTAGATTGGTCTGTCTGTATGAGTTAGATTGGTCTGTCTGTATGAGTTAGATTGGTATGTCTATATGAGTTAGATTGGTCTGTCTCTATGAGTTAGATTGGTCTGTCTCTATGAGTTAGATTGGTCTGTCTGTATGAGTTAGATTGGTCTGTCTGTATGAGTTAGATTGGTCTGTCCGTATGAGTTAGATTGGTCTGTCTCTATGAGTTAGATTGGTCTGTCTGTATGAGTTAGATTGGTCTGTCTCTATGAGTTAGATTCGTCTGTCTCTATGAGTTAGATTGGTCTGTCTCTATGAGTTAGATTGGTCTGTCTGTATGAGTTAGATTGGTCTGTCTGTATGAGTTAGATTGGTCTGTCCATATGAGTTAGATTGGTCTGTCTATATGAGTTAGATTGGTCTGTTTCTATGAGTTAGATTGGTCTGTCTGTATGAGTTAGATTGGTCTGTCTCTATGAGTTAGATTGGTCTGTCTGTATGAGTTAGATTGGTCTGTCTCTATGAGTTAGATTGGTCTGTCTGTATGAGTTAGATTGGTCTGTCTGTATGAGTTAGATTGGTCTGTCTCTATGAGTTAGATTGGTCTGTCTGTATGAGTTAGATTGGTCTGTCTATATGAGTTAGATTGGTCTGTCTGTATGAGTTAGATTGGTCTGTCTATATGAGTTAGATTGGTCTGTCTGTATGAGTTAGATTGGTCTGTCTGTATGAGTTAGATTGGTCTGTCTGTATGAGTTAGATTGGTCTGTCCGTATGAGTTAGATTGGTCTGTCTCTATGAGTTAGATTGGTCTGTCTCTATGAGTTAGATTGGTCTGTATGAGTTAGATTGGTCTGTCTGTATGAGTTAGATTGGTCTGTCTGTATGAGTTAGATTGGTCTGTCCATATGAGTTAGATTGGTCTGTCTGTATGAGTTAGATTGGTCTGTATGAGTTAGATTGGTCTGTCTGTATGAGTTAGATTGGTCTGTCTCTATGAGTTAGTTTGGTCTGTCTGTATGAGTTAGATTGGTCTGTCCATATGAGTTAGATTGGTCTGTCTGTATGAGTTAGATTGGTCTGTCTATATGAGTTAGATTGGTCTGTCTATATGAGTTAATTGGTCTGTCCGTATGAGTTAGATTGGTCTGTCTGTATGAGTTAGATTGGTCTGTCTGTATGAGTTAGATTGGTCTGTCTCTATGAGTTAGATTGGTCTGTCTATATGAGTTAATTGGTCTGTCCGTATGAGTTAGATTGGTCTGTCTGTATGAGTTAGATTGGTCTGTCTCTATGAGTTAGATTGGTCTGTCTCTATGAGTTAGTTTGGTCTGTCCGTATGAGTTAGATTGGTCTGTCTGTATGAGTTAGATTGGTCTGTCTGTATGAGTTAGATTGGTCTGTCTGTATGAGTTAGATTGGTCTGTCCATATGAGTTAGATTGGTCTGTCCATATGAGTTAGATTGGTCTGTCTGTATGAGTTAGATTGGTCTGTCTCTATGAGTTAGATTGGTCTGTCTATATGAGTTAGATTGGTCTGTCTCTATGAGTTAGATTGGTCTGTCTGTATGAGTTAGATTGGTCTGTCTGTATGAGTTAGATTGGTCTGTCTCTATGAGTTAGATTGGTCTGTCTGTATGAGTTAGATTGGTCTGTCTGTATGAGTTAGATTGGTCTGTCTGTATGAGTTAGATTGGTCTGTCTATATGAGTTAGATTGGTCTGTCTCTATGAGTTAGATTGGTCTGTCTATATGAGTTAGATTGGTCTGTCTATATGAGTTAGATTGGTCTGTCTGTATGAGTTAGATTGGTCTGTCTCTATGAGTTAGATTGGTCTGTCTGTATGAGTTAGATTGGTCTGTCTGTATGAGTTAGATTGGTCTGTCTGTATGAGTTAGATTGGTCTGTCTGTATGAGTTAGATTGGTCTGTATGAGTTAGATTGGTCTGTCTGTATGAGTTAGATTGGTCTGTCCATATGAGTTAGATTGGTCTGTCTGTATGAGTTAGATTGGTCTGTATGAGTTAGATTGGTCTGTCTGTATGAGTTAGATTGGTCTGTCCATATGAGTTAGATTGGTCTGTCTCTATGAGTTAGATTGGTCTGTATGAGTTAGATTGGTCTGCCTGTATGAGTTAGATTGGTCTGTATGAGTTAGATTGGTCTGTCTGTATGAGTTAGATTGGTCTGTCTGTATGAGTTAGATTGGTCTGTCTGTATGAGTTAGATTGGTCTGTCTTTATGAGTTAGATTGGTCTGTCTATATGAGTTAGATTGGTCTGTCTGTATGAGTTAGATTGGTCTGTCTGTATGAGTTAGATTGGTCTGTCTGTATGAGTTAGATTGGTCTGTCTCTATGAGTTAGATTGGTCTGTCTATATGAGTTAGATTGGTCTGTCTGTATGAGTTAGATTGGTCTGTCTGTATGAGTTAGATTGGTCTGTCTCTATGAGTTAGATTGGTCTGTCTCTATGAGTTAGATTGGTCTGTCTGTATGAGTTAGATTGGTCTGTCTATATGAGTTAGATTGGTCTGTCTCTATGAGTTAGATTGGTCTGTCTGTATGAGTTAGATTGGTCTGTCTCTATGAGTTAGATTGGTCTGTCTGTATGAGTTAGATTGGTCTGTCTGTATGAGTTAGATTGGTCTGTCTGTATGAGTTAGATTGGTCTGTCTATATGAGTTAGATTGGTCTGTCTGTATGAGTTAGATTGGTCTGTCTGTATGAGTTAGATTGGTCTGTCTGTATGAGTTAGATTGGTCTGTCTATATGAGTTAGATTGGTCTGTCTGTATGAGTTAGATTGGTCTGTCTGTATGAGTTAGATTGGTCTGTCTATATGAGTTAGATTGGTCTGTCTGTATGAGTTAGATTGGTCTGTCTATATGAGTTAGTGTGGTCTGTCTGTATGAGTTAGATTGGTCTGTCTCTATGAGTTAGATTGGTATGTCTATATGAGTTAGATTGGTATGTCTATATGAGTTAGATTGGTCTGTCTGTATGAGTTAGATTGGTCTGTCTGTATGAGTTAGATTGGTCTGTCTCTATGAGTTAGATTGGTCTGTCTGTATGAGTTAGATTGGTCTGTCTGTATGAGTTAGATTGGTATGTCTATATGAGTTAGATTGGTCTGTCTCTATGAGTTAGATTGGTCTGTCTCTATGAGTTAGATTGGTCTGTCTGTATGAGTTAGATTGGTCTGTCTGTATGAGTTAGATTGGTCTGTCCGTATGAGTTAGATTGGTCTGTCTCTATGAGTTAGATTGGTCTGTCTGTATGAGTTAGATTGGTCTGTCTCTATGAGGTAGATTCGTCTGTCTCTATGAGTTAGATTGGTCTGTCTCTATGAGTTAGATTGGTCTGTCTGTATGAGTTAGATTGGTCTGTCTGTATGAGTTAGATTGGTCTGTCCATATGAGTTAGATTGGTCTGTCTATATGAGTTAGATTGGTCTGTTTCTATGAGTTAGATTGGTCTGTCTGTATGAGTTAGATTGGTCTGTCTCTATGAGTTAGATTGGTCTGTCTGTATGAGTTAGATTGGTCTGTCTCTATGAGTTAGATTGGTCTGTCTGTATGAGTTAGATTGGTCTGTCTGTATGAGTTAGATTGGTCTGTCTCTATGAGTTAGATTGGTCTGTCTGTATGAGTTAGATTGGTCTGTCTATATGAGTTAGATTGGTCTGTCTGTATGAGTTAGATTGGTCTGTCTATATGAGTTAGATTGGTCTGTCTGTATGAGTTAGATTGGTCTGTCTGTATGAGTTAGATTGGTCTGTCTGTATGAGTTAGATTGGTCTGTCCGTATGAGTTAGATTGGTCTGTCTCTATGAGTTAGATTGGTCTGTCTCTATGAGTTAGATTGGTCTGTATGAGTTAGATTGGTCTGTCTGTATGAGTTAGATTGGTCTGTCTGTATCAGTTAGATTGGTCTGTCCATATGAGTTAGATTGGTCTGTCTGTATGAGTTAGATTGGTCTGTATGAGTTAGATTGGTCTGTCTGTATGAGTTAGATTGGTCTGTCCATATGAGTTAGATTGGTCTGTCTCTATGAGTTAGATTGGTCTGTATGAGTTAGATTGGTCTGCCTGTATGAGTTAGATTGGTCTGTATGAGTTAGATTGGTCTGTCTGTATGAGTTAGATTGGTCTGTCTCTATGAGTTAGATTGGTCTGTCTTTATGAGTTAGATTGGTCTGTCTGTATGAGTTAGATTGGTCTGTCTGTATGAGTTAGATTGGTCTGTCTGTATGAGTTAGATTGGTCTGTCTGTATGAGTTAGATTGGTCTGTCTATATGAGTTAGATTGGTCTGTCTCTATGAGTTAGATTGGTCTGTCTGTATGAGTTAGATTGGTCTGTCTGTATGAGTTAGATTGGTCTGTCTGTATGAGTTAGATTGGTCTGTCTGTATGAGTTAGATTGGTCTGTCTGTATGAGTTAGATTGGTCTGTCTGTATGAGTTAGATTGGTCTGTCTGTATGAGTTAGATTGGTCTGTCTCTATGAGTTAGATTGGTCTGTCTCTATGAGTTAGATTGGTCTGTATATATGAGTTAGATTGGTCTGTCTGTATGAGTTAGATTGGTCTGTCTCTATGAGTTAGATTGGTCTGTCTGTATGAGTTAGATTGGTCTGTCTCTATGAGTTAGATTGGTCTGTCTTTATGAGTTAGATTGGTCTGTCTCTATGAGTTAGATTGGTCTGTCTCTATGAGTTAGATTGGTCTGTCTGTATGAGTTAGATTGGTCTGTCTCTATGAGTTAGATTGGTCTGTCTCTATGAGTTAGATTGGTCTGTCTGTATGAGTTAGATTGGTCTGTCTCTATGAGTTAGATTGGTCTGTCTCTATGAGTTAGATTGGTCTGTCTGTATGAGTTAGATTGGTCTGTCTGTATGAGTTAGATTGGTCTGTCTGTATGAGTTAGATTGGTCTGTCTCTATGAGTTAGATTGGTCTGTATATATGAGTTAGATTGGTCTGTATATATGAGTTAGATTGGTCTGTCTGTATGAGTTAGATTGGTCTGTCTCTATGAGTTAGATTGGTCTGTCTCTATGAGTTAGATTGGTCTGTCTGTATGAGTTAGATTGGTCTGTCTGTATGAGTTAGATTGGTCTGTCTGTATGAGTTAGATTGGTCTGTCTGTATGAGTTAGATTGGTCTGTCTGTATGAGTTAGATTGGTCTGTCTCTATGAGTTAGATTGGTCTGTCTGTATGAGTTAGATTGGTCTGTCTCTATGAGTTAGATTGGTCTGTCTGTATGAGTTAGATTGGTCTGTCTGTATGAGTTAGATTGGTCTGTCTGTATGAGTTAGATTGGTCTGTCTGTATGAGTTAGATTGGTCTGTCTCTATGAGTTAGATTGGTCTGTATATATGAGTTAGATTGGTCTGTATATATGAGTTAGATTGGTCTGTCTGTATGAGTTAGATTGGTCTGTCTCTATGAGTTAGATTGGTCTGTCTCTATGAGTTAGATTGGTCTGTCTCTATCAGTTTGTTGTTAATGCCCAATATCTGTCTATTATCTCTATTTCTCAAACTTACTCTGTTAGTTTGGCTCGCCAATAATGACGTACCCAAATGTAACTTCCTGTAGCTCAGGACCTGAAGCAAAGGATATGCATCACCACCCTGTTCATCACTAGTGACACCACTGAGCTATGCCTTTCAGTGGTTGTTCAATAAAATAACAAACTGATTAAAGTATTTGTATCTGTCAGTATGGCAGATGGTCATCATTATATGTTATGGCATCTGTTTAAGGAGGCAACTCTTTTCTTACACAAGAAGAAGAAGAGTCTCGCAAGTCTCAAATCCACGCCCTCCATTCCTCATCCACTATTAATATTTTATTCAAATGTAATTCTCCAAAAACAACTGAGACCAATGAGCATTGTCAATGGCCTGCATACAGACGGACAAATTTAACGTCCCAGCCAATCACCTTCGCTCTACTGCTTAAAGGGACAGCGCACTTCACTTGTTATCTTCATGTTCATCATCACCAGAATCTACATATTATGTAAAAACAGCTATTTTCTATGTTCTAATAGTCAAGAAGTTATGAGTAAAATAATACCTTTATTAAAAAATAATGATAAGTAATTTACTACTCTGTGGTTCTCTATCAAACAATCCTTCTCTCTTTGAGAAACCTCAAAAGCAGACACACAATCCTCCTCTCTTTGAGAAACCTCAAAACCAGACACACAAACCGGATGAAAGTAGACGTTGGCCGTTTAGGACACAGGGTAGAAAACAATAGAGCTGTTACTGTTCTTCAGTTACTGACCCGTCCTGACCCCAATCCGCCCTGAGCAGGGGATCTATCACCCTCCTTCACCGTCTGAATGATTGGAATCTCAACCAGAGACACTCTGCTTCCCAAATTCCACCCTATTCCCTATATAGTGCACTACTTTAGACCAGAGGCCTATGGAGCCCTATTCCCTATATAGTGCACTACTTTAGACCAGAGCCTTATAGAACCCTATTCCCTACTTAGGGCTCTGTTAAAAAGTAGTGCACTATGGGGAAAATGGTGTCATTTGGGACTGGTCGATGTGCTTAAAACCAGGAGAGAAGAAACCATTCCCTTGTCTTCCTCCGTCCGTGGTCTCTGAGCCAATGATCATGTCTGAGTTATGCTCTAAGAGGCCAGAGAGCTTCCCTCTCTCAGACGGAGGAATGGATCATGTTTTATGACCCCAGACTGCTGCTTCAATTGTAAACCCACAAATAATTACTGCATAAAGCAAACCATCTGCTGCTCGGGGAGGGAGGGAGAAGGAGAAGGGGAAGAGAGATGGGAGAGAGAGGCAGAAAAAGGGGAGACGGGGGAGAGACGGGGGAGAGACAGAGGGGAGAGAGAGGGGAGAGAGAGGGGAGAGAGGAGGAGGGAGAGAGGAGGAGGGAGAGAGAGGGGGAGAGTGAGAGAAGGGGGGAGAGAGAGAGAGAGAGAGAGAGAGAGAGAGAGAGAGAGAGAGAGAGAGAGAGAGAGAGAGAGAGAGAGAGAGAGAGAGGGGGGGAGATATATCATTATCTGTTAGTAGTAACAGTATATCGATCCTCTTGATAAAACTGAGAGGGTGAATGTTGTGAGAACGTAACGATCTAGTATATCGGTCCTCTTGATAAAACTGAGAGGGGGAATGTAGTGAGAACGTAACGATCTAGTATATCGGTCCTCTTGATAAAACTGAGAGGGTGAATGTAGTGAGAACGTAACGATCTAGTATATCGGTCCTCTTGATAAAACTGAGAGGGTGAATGTAGTGAGAACGTAACGATCTAGTATATCGGTCCTCTTGATAAAACTGAGAGGGTGAATGTAGTGAGAACGTAACGATCTAGTATATCGGTCCTCTTGATAAAACTGAGAGGGTGAATGTAGTGAGAACGTAACGATCTAGTATATCGGTCCTCTTGATAAAACTGAGAGGGTGAATGTAGTGAGAACGTAACGATCTTGATGAAAGATGATCCGTCTTCTGTAGATGTAAATCATGTATCCCGAATGGAACCCTATTCCCAATATAGTGCACTACTTTAGACCAGAGCCCTATGGAACCCTATTCCCTATATAGTGCACTACTTTATGTAAGGAATAGGGTGCCATGTGGGATCCAAGCCAAGGAGTTCCACAGTTCTGTTGTATACCTTTACTTCAACCCCAGACATATGACAGGACTTTAAAACAGATAGAGCAGGGCTGTCCTGTAGGTTATCAGTCCCACCCTCTTCCTGGAGATCTACTGTCCTGTAGGTTATCAGTCCAACCCTCTTCCTGGAGATATACTGTCCTGTAGGTTTTCAGTCCAACCCTCTTCCTGGAGATCTACTGTCCTGTAGGGTTATCAGTCCAACCCTCTTCCTGGAGATCTACTGTCCTGTAGGTTATCAGTCCATCCCTCTTCCTGGAGATCTACTGTCCTGTAGGTTATCAGTCCAACTCTCTTCCTGGAGATCTACTGTCTTGTAGGTTATCAGTCCAACCCTCTTCCTGGAGATTTACTGTCCTGTAGGTTTTCAGTCCAACCCTCTTCCTGGAGATCTACTGTCCTGTAGGTTATCAGTCCAACCCTCTTCCTGGAGATCTACTGTCCTGTAGGTTATCAGTCCAACCCTCTTCCTGGAGATCTACTGTCCTGTAGGTGTTCAGTCCAACCCTCTTCCTGGAGATCTACTGTCCTGTAGGTTTTCAGACCAACCCTCTTCCTGGAGATCTACCGTCCTGTAGGTTTTCAGTCCAACCCTCTTCCTGGAGATCTACTGTCCTGTAGGTTTTCAGTCCAACCCTCTTCCTGGAGATCTACCGTCCTGTAGGTTTTCAGTCCAACCCTCTTCCTGGAGATCTCCTGTCCTGTAAGTTCAGTCCAACCCTCTTCCTGGAGATCTACTGTCCTGTAGGTTATCAGTCCAACCCTCTTCCTGGAGATCTACTGTCCTGTAGATAATCAGTCCAACCCTCTTCCTGGAGATCTACTGTCCTGTAGGAAATCAGTCCAACCCTCCTCCTGGAGATCTACTGTCCTGTAGGTGTTCAGTCCAACCCTCTTCCTGGAGATCTACTGTCCTGTAGGTTTTCAGTCCAACCCTCTTCCTGGAGATCTACTGTCCTGTAGGTTTTCCGTCCAACCCTCTTCCTGGAGATCTACTGTCCTGTAGGTTTTCAGTCCAACCCTCTTCCTGGAAATCTACTGTCCTGTAGGTTTTCAGTCCAACCCTCTTCCTGTAGCTCTACTGTCCTGTAGGTTATCAGTCCAACCCTCTTCCTGGAGATCTACTGTCCTGTAGGTTTTCAGTTCAACCCTCTTCCTGGAGAGCTACTGTCCTGTAGGTTTTCAGCCCAACCCTCTTCCTGGAGATCTACTGTCCTGTAGGTTTTCAGTCCAACCCTCTTCCTGGAGAGCTACTGTCCTGTAGGTTTTCAGCCCAACCCTCTTCCTGGAAATCTAATGTCCTGTAGGTTATCAGTCCAACCCTCTTCCTGGAGATCTACTGTCCTGTAGGTTTTCAGTCCAACCCTCTTCCTGGAGAGCTACTGTCCTGTAGGTTTTCAGTCCAACCCTCTTCCTGGAGATCTACTGTCCTGTAGGTTATCAGTCCAACCCTCTTCCTGGAGATCTACTGTCCTGTAGGTTTTCAGTCCAACCCTCTTCCTGGAGATCTACTGTCCTGTAGGTTTTCAGTCCAACCCTCTTCCTGGAGATCTACTGTCCTGTAGGTTATCAGTCCAACCCTCTTCCTGGAGATCTACTGTCCTGTAGGGTTTCAGTCCAACCCTCTTCCTGGAGATCTACTGTCCTGTAGGTTTTCAGTCCAACCCTCTTCCTGGAGATCTACTGTCCTGTAGGTTTTCAGTCCAACCCTCTTCCTGGAGATCTACTGTCCTGTAGGTTATCAGTCCAACCCTCTTCCTGGAGATCTACTGTCCTGTAGGAAATCAGTCCAACCCTCTTCCTGGAGATCTACTGTCCTGTAGGTTATCAGTCCAACCCTCTTCCTGGAGATCTACTGTCCTGTAGGTTATCAGTCCAACCCTCTTCCTGGAGATCTACTGTCCTGTAGGTTATCAGTCCAACCCTCTTCCTGGAGATCTACTGTCTTGTAGGTTATCAGTCCAACCCTCTTCCTGGGGATCTACTGTCCTGTAGGTTATCAGGCCAACTCTCTTACCGGAGATCTACTGTCCTGTAGGGTTATCAGTCCAACCCTCTTCCTGGAGATCTACTGTCCTGTAGGTTTTCAGTCCAACCCTCTTCCTGGAGATCTACTGTCCTGTAGGTTTTCAGTCCAACCCTCTTCCTGGAGATCTACTGTCCTGTAGGTTTTCAGTCCAACCCTCTTCCTGGAGATCTACTGTCCTGTAGGTTTTCAGTCCAACCCTCTTCCTGGAAATCTACTGTCCTGTTGGTTTTCAGTCCAACCCTCTTCCTGGAGATCCTGAGAGATCCTGAGTAATCTCCTGAGAGATTCAATTTTTTACCTTTATTTAACTAGGCAAGTCAGTTAAGAACCAACTCTAATTTACAATGACGGCCTTGGAACAGTGGGTTAACTGCCTTGTTCAGGGGCAGAACAACATATTTTTATCTTGTCAGCTCAGGGATTCAATCTAGCAACCTTTCGGTTACTGGCCCAAAGCTCTAACGACTAGGCTACCTGCCACCCCTACACTCTAACCACTAGGCTACCTGCCGCCTCTACACTCTAACCACTAGGCTACCTGCCGCCTCTACACTCTAACCACTAGGCTACCTGCCACCTCTACACTCTAACCACTAGGCTACCTGCCGCCTCTACACTCTAACCACTAGGCTACCTGCCGCCTCTCCACTCTAACCACCAGGCTACCTGCCGCCCCTCCACTCTAACCACCAGAATACCTGCCCCCTCTACACTCTAACCACTAGACTACCTGCCACCTCTACACTCTAACCACTAGACTACCTGCCACCTCTACACTCTAACCACTAGACTACCTGCCACCTCTACACTCTAACCACTAGGCTACCTGCCGCCTCTCCACTCTAACCACCAGGCTACCTGCCGCCTCTCCACTCTAACCACCAGGCTACCTGCCCCCTCTACACTCTAACCACTAGACTACCTGCCACCTCTACACTCTAACCACTAGGCTACCTGCCGCCTCTCCACTCTAACCACCAGGCTACCTGCCGCCTCTACACTCTAACCACTAGACTACCTGCCACCTCTACACTCTAACCACTAGGCTACCTGCCGCCTCTCCACTCTAACCACCAGGCTACCTGCCGCCTCTCCACTCTAACCACCAGGCTACCTGCCCCCTCTACACTCTAACCACTAGACTACCTGCCACCTCTACACTCTAACCACTAGGCTACCTGCCACCTCTACACTCTAACCACTAGACTACCTGCCACCCCTCCACTCTAACCACCAGGCTACCTGCCACCTCTACACTCTAACCACCAGGCTACCTGCCACCTCTACACTCTAACCACTAGACTACCTGCCGCCTCTACACTCTAACCACTAGACTACCTACCGCCTCCACACTCTAACCACTAGACTACCTGAAGCCCCTACACTCTAACCACTAGGCTACCTGCCGCCTCTACACTCTAACCACTAGACTACCTGAAGCCCCTACACTCTAACCACTAGGCTACCTGCCGCCTCTACACTCTAACCACTAGACTACCTGTCGCCCCTACACTCTAACCACCAGGCTACCTGCTACCTCTACACTCTAACCACTAGACTACCTGCCACCTCTACACTCTAACCACTAGACTACCTGTCGCCCTTACACTCTAACCACTAGACTACCTGCCGCCCTTACACTCTACGTCACGCCACATCTTCTCATCACTTCTAGGAACATTCAGAAGCTAAAATGACACCGTACGTATTTTACTCCTACGGCTGAATGATTTGCATGGAGTCTGTTTGGAGCACTCGGCAGCGCTCGACCAATCAAAATGACAGACAGGGCATGGCTCAGCCAATAGTGTTGACAGTCGGGGGTATGAGGTTGTCAGTGAAGTGCCAGCTGGCGTTGGCATGGAAACCAGATGTACGGCTGTTCTGCCTGTGGCTATTTATTTTTTTCTTGGCAAGTCAGTTAAGAACAAATTCTTATTTACTATGACGGCCTACCGAGGAACAGTGGGTTAACTGCCTTGTTCAGGGGCAGAACAACAGATGTTGACCTTGTCAGCTCGGGGGATTTGATGCAGCAACCTTTCGGGTTACTGGCCCAACGCTCTAACCACTAGGCTACCCGCCGCCTCTACACTCTAACCACTAGGCTACCTGCCGCCTCTACACTCTAACCACTAGGCTACCTGCCACCTCTACACTCTAACCACTAGGCTACCTGCCGCCTCTACACTCTAACCACTAGACTACCTGCCACCTCTACACTCTAACCACTAGACTACCTGCCACCTCTACACTCTAACCACTAGGCTACCTGCCGCCTCTACACTCTAACCACTAGGCTACCTGCCACCTCTACACTCTAACCACTAGACTACCTGCCACCTCTACACTCTAACCACTAGGCTACCTGCCGCCTCTACACTCTAACCACGAGGGTACCTGCTGCCTCTACAATCTAACCACTAGGCTACCTGCCACCTCTACACTCTAACCACTAGGCTACCTGCCACCTCTACGCTCTAACCACTAGGCTACCTGCCACCTCTACGCTATAACCACTAGGCTACCTGCCGCCCCTACACTCTAACCACTAGGCTACCTGCCACCTCTACACTCTAAACACTAGGCTACCTGCCACCTCTACACTCTAACCACTAGGCTACCTGGCACCTCTACACTCTAACCACTAGGCTACCTGCCACCTCTACGCTCTAACCACTAGGCTACCTGCCACCTCTACACTCTAACCACTAGTCTACCTGCCACCTCTACACTCTAACCACTAGGCTACCTGCCACCTCTACACTCTAACCACTAGGCTACCTGCCGCCTCTACACTCTAACCACTAGACTACCTGCCATCTCTACACTCTAACCACTAGACTACCTGCCATCTCTACACTCTAACCACTAGGCTACCTGCCGCCTCTACACTCTAACCACTAGGCTACCTGCCTCCTCTACACTCTAACCACGAGGGTACCTGCTGCCTCTACACTCTAACCACTAGGCTACCTGCCACCTCTACACTCTAACCACTAGGCTACCTGCCACCTCTACGCTCTAACCACTAGGCTACCTGCCACCTCTACGCTATAACCACTAGGCTACCTGCCGCCCCTACACTCTAACCACTAGGCTACCTGCCACCTCTACACTCTAAACACTAGGCTACCTGCCACCTCTACACTCTAACCACTAGGCTACCTGGCACCTCTACACTCTAACCACTAGGCTACCTGCCACCTCTACGCTCTAACCACTAGGCTACCTGCCACCTCTACACTCTAACCACTAGTCTACCTGCCACCTCTACACTCTAACCACTAGGCTACCTGCCGCCTCTACGCTCTAACCACTAGGCTACCTGCCGCCCCTACACTCTAACCACTAGACTACCTGCCACCTCTACACTCTAACCACTAGGCTACCTGCCACCTCTACACTCTAACCACTAGGCTACCTGCCGCCTCTACACTCTAACCACTAGACTACCTGCCATCTCTACACTCTAACCACTAGACTACCTGCCATCTCTACACTCTAACCACTAGGCTACCTGCCGCCTCTACACTCTAACCACTAGGCTACCTGCCTCCTCTACACTCTAACCACTAGACTACCTGCCATCTCTACACTCTAACCACTAGACTACCTGCCACCTCTACACTCTAACCACTAGGCTACCTGCCGCCCCAGCTGTGTGGTGATAGATAGCAACTACAATCTCTGTAACTTTGGTCCAAATCATTTCTAGTCTGAAGGATGTTTTTATATTCATAGCGATATATTTCTACATTTTTTTGGAGAACCATTACAATGTAGAGATATGGTTTTTGTTTGGATTTGAAATAAATAATATATTTTATAACGTCACGCCTCATCTTCTCATCAATTCTAGGAACATTCAGAAGCTAAAATGACCCCGTACGTATTTTACTCCTACGGCTGAATGATTTGCATGGAGTCTGTTTGGAGCACTCGGCAGCGCTCGACCAATCAAAATGACAGACAGGGCATGGCTCAGCCAATAGTGATGACAGTCGGGGGTATGAGGTTGTCAGTGAAGTGCCAGCTGGCGTTGGCATGGAAACCAGATGTACGGCTGTTCTGCCTGTGGCTATTTATTTTTTTCTTGGCAAGTCAGTTGAGAACAAATTCTTATTTACTATGACGGCCTACCGAGGAACAGTGGGTTAACTGCCTTGTTCAGGGGCAGAACAACAGATGTTGACCTTGTCAGCTCAGGGGATTTGATGCAGCAACCTTTCGGGTTACTGGCCCAACGCTCTAACCACTAGGCTACCCGCCGCCTCTACACTCTAACCACTAGGCTACCTGCCACCTCTACACTCTAACCACTAGACTACCTGCCACCTCTACACTCTAACCACTAGTCTACCTGCCGCCTCTACACTCTAACCACTAGACTACCTGCCACCTCTACACTCTAACCACTAGACTACCTGCCACCTCTACACTCTAACCACTAGGCTACCTGCCGCCTCTACACTCTAACCACTAGGCTACCTGCCACCCCTACACTCTAACCACTAGGCTACCTGCCACCTCTACGCTCGAACCACTAGGCTACCTGCCGCCTCTACACTCTAACCACTAGGCTACCTGTCACCTCTACACTCTAACCACTAGACTACCTGCCGTCCCTACACTCTAACCACTAGGCTACCTGCCACCTCTACACTCTAACCACTAGGCTACCTGCCACCTCTACGCTCTAACCACTAGGCTACCTGCCACCTCTACGCTCTAACCACTAGGCTACCTGCCGCCTCTACACTCTAACCACTAGACTACCTGCCACCTCTACGCTCTAACCACTAGGCTACCTGCCACCTCTACGCTCTAACCACTAGGCTACCTGCCACCTCTACGCTCTAACCACTAGGCTACCTGCCACCTCTACACTCTAACCACTAGGCTACCTGCCGCCCCAAAATTGAACAATGGCTATGGAACAATGACCTGTTTCAACGGACGTGGTGCCTTGTCCCAGATCTGCTGTTTTTAGGCTGGTTATCTGTATAAGCCCTTTGTTATAATTGCTGATGTTAAAATGGCTTTATAAAATAAATGTGATTGAAGTGTTATACTAGTTGGCATGGTAGCCAGGGCTGGGTGGAGATCCCCAGGCATTGGTAACAGAGCCAATCTGTTCGCCTGATGTGTTGCTCACATCCAGCATTTACAGTAGGGCTTACTGGACTGTAGGTGATTCTGGAAATATTCTATTCTATTCTATACTATATTCTATACTATATTCTATCCTATCATGTATTCTATATTCTATTCTGTTCTATATTCTATTCTATATTCCATTCTATTTTATATTCCATTATATTCTAAATTCTATTCTATATTCCATTCAATATTATATTTTATATTCTATTCTGTTCTATATTCTATTCTATTCTATATTCCATTCTATCCTATTATATAATATTCTATACTCTATTATATATTCTACTCTATTCTATATTATACTCTATTCTATATTCTACTCTATTCTATATTCCATTCCATTCTATCCTATTATATAATATTCTATACTCCATTCTATATTCTACTCTATTCTATATTCTACTCTATTCTATATTTTATTCTATATTCCATTCTATTTTCTATATTCCATTCTATCCTATTATATAATATTCTATACTCTATTCTATATTCTACTCTATTCTATATTCTATATTATATTCTAAATTCCATTGTATTCTATACTCTATTCTATATTCTACTCTATTCTATATTCCATTCCAGCCTACTATATAATATTCTATACTCTATTCTATATTCTACTCTATTCTATATTCTACTCTATTCTATATTCTGTTCTATATTCCATTATATTTTCTATATTCTATTCTATTTACCATTCTATTCTATTATATAATGTTCTATACTCTATTCTATATTCTACTCTATTCTATATTCTATTCTATATTCCATTCTATTTTCTATATTCTATTCTATATTACATTCTATTCTATAATGTTCTATACTCTATTCTATATTCTACCCTATTCTATATTCTACTCTATTCTATATTCTATTCTATATTCCATTCTATTTTCTATATTCTATTCTATATTCCATTCTATTCTATTATATAATATTCTATACTCTATTCTATATTCTACTCTATTCTATATTCCAATGCTCATTTCTCTACCATAAGACACCTCCAATGTTGTTTTAGAGAATTTGGCAGTACGTCCTACCGGCCTCACAACATCAGACCACGTGTAACCACACCTGCCCAGGACCTCCACATCCGGCTTCTTCTTCACCTGTGGGATCGTCTGAGACCAGCCACCCGGACCGCTGATGAAACTGAGGAGTATTTCTGTCTGTAATAAAGCCCTTGTGTGAGGAAAAACTCACTCTGATTGGCTGCGCCTGGCTCCCCAGTGGGTGGGCCCTTAGCAGAGTGTTTGATGGGAGATGGAATGTGAGGCAGAGATCCATGACCACAAGACAACTTGGGAGTACATTCCTTTTCAACTCAGAGGATGAATTCCGAATAAACATATTGATAATTGCCCATTGTTTAAAATGCACAAATAAATGAATTCATAAGTTGAATTGACTTGAGAGTTAAATGGAACTACAACACAGTACATTAATGTTTAAATTAAATAGTATTACAATAGCATTGAAATGCTGTAGAGGCAGAGCAATGAACTGAGGCAAAGCAAAGAAAATGCTGTTGATTGTTCTTATACTCCATCAGTTGTCCCTGATGGATGAAATGTCTTGGGAGAGTCAGCCAGGCTGCTAACCAGATATGACACAAATAACATAATGCATAATTATTATTTCCAACGCAATTTAATCGCTAGGCTATTTAGAAGGGTATCTATAAGCAACTGGAAATGACAGGGAAAGAAGAGTGGAACTACCACCACACAGAGACTACCTCTATCACCACACAGAGACTACCTCTATCACCACACAGAGTCTACCTCTACCACCACACAGAGACTACCTCTATCACCACACAGAGACTACCTCTATCACCACACAGAGTCTACCTCTATCACCACACAGAGTCTACCTCTATCACCAGACAGAGACCACCTCTATCACCACACAGAGACTACCTCTATCACCACACAGAGACTACCTCTACCACCACACAGAGACTACCTCTATCACCACACAGAGACTACCTCTATCACCACACAGAGTCTACCTCTATCACCACACAGAGTCTACCTCTATCACCAGACAGAGACCACCTCTATCACCACACAGAGACTACCTCTATCACCACACAGAGACTACCTCTACCACCACACAGAGACTACCTCTACAACCACACAGAGACTACCTCTACCACCACACAGAGACTACCTCTACCACCAGACAGAGACCACCTCTATCACCACACAGAGACTACCTCTATCACCACACAGAGACTACCTCTACCACCACACAGAGACTACCTCTACAACCACACAGAGACTACCTCTACCACCAGACAGAGACTACCTCTATCACCACACAGAGACTACCTCTATCACCACACAGAGACTACCTCTACCACCAGACAGAGACTACCTCTACCACCACACAGAGACTACCTCTACCACCACACAGAGACTACCTCTATCACCACACAGAGACTACCTCTATCACCACACAGAGACTACCTCTACCACCAGACAGAGACTACCTCTACCACCACACAGAGACTACCTCTACCACCACACAGAGACTACCTCTATCACCACACAGAGACTACCTCTATCACCACACAGAGACTACCTCTACCACCACACAGAGACTACCTCTACCACCACACAGAGACTACCTCTATCACCACACAGAGACTACCTCTATCACCACACAGAGACTGCCCTCTATCATCACACAGAGACTACCTCTATCACCACACAGAGACTACCTCTACCATCACACAGAGACTGCCCTCTATCATCACACAGAGACTACCTCTATCACCACACAGAGACTACCTCTATCACCACACAGAGACTACCTCTACCATCACACAGAGACTACCTCTATCCCCACACAGAGACTACCTCTATCCCCACACAGAGACTACCTCTATCACCACACAGAGACTACCTCTATCACCACACAGAGACTACCTCTACCATCACACAGAGACTACCTCTACCATCACACAGAGACTACCTCTATCCCCACACAGAGACTACCTCTATCACCACACAGAGACTGCCCTCTATCATCACACAGAGACTACCTCTATCCCCACACAGAGACTACCTCTACCATCACACAGAGACTACCTCTATCACCACACAGAGACTACCTCTACCATCACACAGAGACTACCTCTATCACCACACAGAGACTACCTCTATCACCACACAGAGACTACCTCTACCATCACACAGAGACTACCTCTATCACCACACAGAGACTACCTCTACCACCACACAGAGTCTACCTCTATCACCACACAGAGACTACCTCTACCATCACACAGAGACTACCTCTACCACCACACAGAGACTACCTCTATCACAGCACAGAGACTACCTCTATCATCACACAGAGACTACCTCTACCACCACACAGAGACTACCTCTATCACCACACAGAGACTACCTCTATCACCACACAGAGACTACCTCTATCCCCACACAGAGACTACCTCTACAACCACACAGAGACTACCTCTATCACCACACAGAGACTACCTCTATCACCACACAGAGACTACCTCTACCACCACACAGAGACTACCACTATCACCACACAGAGACTACCTCTATCACCACACAGAGACTACCTATATCACCACACAGAGACTACCACTATCACCACACAGAGACTACCTCTATCACCACACAGAGACTACCACTATCACCACACAGAGACTACCTCTACCACCACACAGAGACTACCTCTACCATCACACAGAGACTACCTCTACCATCACACAGAGACTACCTCTACCACCACACAGAGACTACATCTATCACCACACAGAGACTACCTCTATCACCACACAGAGACTACCTCTATCACCACACAGAGACTACCTCTACCATCACACAGAGACTACCTCTATCACCACACAGAGACTACCTCTATCACCACACAGAGACTACCTCTACCATCACACAGAGACTACCTCTATCACCACACAGAGACTACCTCTATCACCACACAGAGACTACCTCTACCACCACACAGAGACTACCTCTATCACCACACAGAGACTACCTCTATCATCACACAGAGACTACCTCTACCATCACACAGAGACTACCTCTACCACCACACAGAGACTACCTCTATCACCACACAGAGACTACCTCTACCATCACACAGAGACTACCTCTATCACCACACAGAGACTACCTCTATCACCACACAGAGACTACCACTATCACCACACAGAGACTACCACTATCACCACACAGAGACTACCACTATCACCACACAGAGACTACCTCTATCACCACACAGAGACTACCTCTATCACCACACAGAGACTACCACTATCACCACACAGAGACTACATCTATCACCACACAGAGACTACCTCTATCACCACACAGAGACTACCTCTATCACCACACAGAGACTACCTCTACCACCACACAGAGACTACCTCTATCACCACACAGAGACTACCTCTACCACCACACAGAGACTACCTCTACCACCACACAGAGACCACCTCTATCACCACACAGAGACTACCTCTATCACCACACAGAGACTACCTCTATCACCACACAGAGACTACCTCTATCACCACACAGAGACTACCTCTATCACCACACAGAGACTACCTCTATCACCACACAGAGACTACCTCTATCACCACACAGAGACTGCCTCTACCACCACACAGAGACTACCTCTACCATCACACAGAGACTGCCTCTACCACCACACACAGACTACCTCTATCCCCACACAGAGACTACCTCTACCACCACACAGAGACTACCTCTACCACCACACAGAGACTACCTCTACCACCACACAGAGACTACCTCTATCACCACACAGAGACTACCTCTACCACCACACAGAGACTACCTCTATCACCACACAGAGACTACCTCTATCACCACACAAAGACTACCTCTATCACCACACAGAGACTACCTCTATCACCACACAGAGACTGCCTCTACCACCACACAGAGACTACCTCTATCACCACACAGAGACTACCTCTATCACCACACAGAGACTACCTCTACCACCACACAGAGTCTACCTCTATCACCACACAGAGACTAGTCTACCTCTATCACCACACAGAGACTACCTCTATCACCACACAGAGACTACCTCTACCACCACACAGAGACTACCTCTATCACCACACAGAGACTACCTCTATCACCACACAGAGTCTACCTCTATCACCACACAGAGACTACCTCTACCACCACACAGAGACTACCTCTACCACCACACAGAGACTACCTCTATCACCACACAGAGACTACCTCTACCACCACACAGAGACTACCTCTATCACCACACAGAGACTACCCCTACCGTCACACAGAGACTACCTCTATCACCACACAGAGACTAGTCTACCTCTATCACCACACAGAGACTGCCTCTACCACCACACAGAGACTACCTCTATCACCACACAGAGACTACCTCTACCACCACACAGAGACTACCTCTACCACCACACAGAGACTACCTCTATCACCACACAGAGACTACCTCTATCACCACACAGAGACTACCTCTATCACCACACAGAGACTACCTCTATCACCACACAGAGACTACCTCTATCACCACACAGAGACTACCTCTACCATCACACAGAGACTGCCTCTACCACCACACAGAGACTACCTCTACCACCACACAGAGACTGCCTCTACCACCACACAGAGACTACCTCTACCACCACACAGAGACTACCTCTATCACCACACAGAGACTACCTCTATCACCACACAGAGACTACCTCTATCACCACACAGAGACTGCCTCTACCACCACACAGAGACTGCCTCTACCACCACACAGAGACTACCTCTATCACCACACAGAGACTACCTCTACCACCAGACAGAGACTACCTCTATCACCACACAGAGACTAGTCTACCTCTATCACCACACAGAGACTACCTCTATCACCACACAGAGACTGCCTCTACCACCACACAGAGACTGCCTCTACCACCACACAGAGACTACCTCTATCACCACACAGAGACTACCTCTACCATCACACAGAGACTACCTCTATCCCCACACAGAGATTACCTCTACCATCACACAGAGACTACCTCTACCACCACACAGAGACTACCTCTACCACCACACAGAGACTACCTCTACCACCACACAGAGACTACCTCTACCACCACACAGAGACTACCTCTATCCCCACACAGAGACTACCTCTACCACCACACAGAGACTACCTCTACCACCACACAGAGACTACCTCTACCACCACACAGAGACTGCCCTCTATCATCACACAGAGACTACCTCTATCCCCACACAGAGACTACCTCTACCATCACACAGAGACTACCTCTATCCCCACACAGAGACTAGTCTACCTCTATAACCACACAGAGACGACCTCTATCCCCACACAGAGACTACCTCTACCGTCACACAGAGACTACCTCTACCATCACACAGAGACGAGGGCTCGGGTCCTCTGGGCGGGGAGGGAGAGAGAGAGAGAGAATTAGAGGGAGCATACTTAATGAAATCACACAGGACACCAGCTAAGACAGGATAATTACACCAGCTATAACAGACTGACCCTAGCCCCCCGGCACATAGTCTATTGTAGCATAGATACTGGAGGCTGAAACAGGGGTGGATCGGGGGACACTGTGACCCCGTCCGATGATACCCCCAGACAGGGCCAACCAGGCAGGTTGTCAAAGCACAGCCCCCACACCACTAGAGGGATATCAACAGACCACCAACTTACTACCCTGAGACAAGGCTGGGTATAGCCTCCACACCACTAGAGGGATATCAACAGACCACCAACTTACTACCCTGAGACAAGGCTGGGTATAGTCCCCACACCACTAGAGGGATATCAACAGACCACTAACTTACTACCCTGAGACAAGGCTGAGTATAGTCCCCACACCACTAGAGGGATATCAACAGACCCCTAACTTACTACCCTGAGACAAGGCTGAGTATAGCTCACTGATATCTCCTCTACCGCACAAGCCCGAGGGGGTGCAAAACCGGACAGGAAGTTCCACTCAAATGACGCACCCCTCCTAGGTACAGTATGGAAGAGCACCAGTAAGCCAGTGACAGACCCTGTAATAGGGTCAGAGGCAGAGAATCCCAGTGGAGAGAGGGGAACCGGCCAGGCAGAGACAGCAAGGGCGGTTTGTCGCTCCAGTACCTTTCCGTTCACCTTCACACTCCTGGGCCAGACTACACTCAATCATAGGACCTACTGAAGAGATGAGTCTTCAATAAAGACTTAAAGGTCGAGTCCGAGTCTGCTTCTCTCACATGGGTAGGCAGACCATTCCATAAAAAGTGAGCTTTATAGGAGAAAGCCCTGCCTCCAGCTGTTTGCTTAGAAATTCTAGGGACAATAAGGAGGCCTGCGTCTTGTGACCATTGCGTACGTGTAGGTATGTACGGCAGGACCAATCAGAGAGATAGGTTGGAGCAAGCCCGTGTAATTCTTTGTAGGTTAGCAGTAAAACCTTGAAATCAGCCCTAGCCTTAACAGGAAGCCAGTGTAGAGAGGCTAGCACTGGAGTCATATGATCAAATTGTTTGGTTCTAGTCAAGATTCTAGCAGTGGTGTTTAGCACTAACTGAAGATTATTTAGTGCTTTATCCAGGTAGCCGGAAGGTTGAGCATTGCAGTAGTCTAATCTAGAAGTGACAAAAGCATGGATTAACTTTTCTGCGTAATTTTAGGACAGAAAGTTTCAGATTTTTGCAATGTTACGAAGATGGGAAAAAGCTGTCCTTGAAATATTCTTGTTATGTTCGTCAAAAGAGAGATCAGGGTCCAGAATAACGCCGAGGTCCTTCACAGTTTTATTTGAGACGACTGTACAACCATCAAGATTAATTGTCAGATTCAACAGAAGATCTCTTTGTTTCTTGGGACCTAGAACAAGCATCTCTGTTTTGTCCGAGTTTAAAAGTAGAACATTTGCAGCCATCCACTTCCTTATGTCTGAAACACAGGCTTCCAGGGACGGCCATTTTGGGGCTTCACCATGTTTCATCGAAATGTACAGCTGTGTGTCGTCCGCATAGCAGTGAAAGTTAACATTATGTTTCCGAATGACATCACCAAGAGGTAAAATATATAGAGAAAACAATATTGGTACTAAAACGGAACCTTGAGGAACAACTTACAATTGATCAGAGGACAAACCATCCACAGAGACGAACTTCCGTCTCTGTGGATATCTTTCCAACAAGACCTTCTGTGTAAACCAATTTGGGTTTCCAATCTCTCCAAAAGAATGTAGTGATCGATGGTGTCAAAAGCAGCACTAAGGTCTAGGAGCACGAGGACAGATGCAGAGCCTCAGTCTGACGCCATTTAAAAGGTAATTTACCACCTGCAGTCTCAGTGCTATGATGGGGTCTAAAACCAGACTGAAGCGTTTCGTATACATTATTTGTCTTCAGGAAGGCAGTGAGTTGCTGCGCAACAGATTTTCAAAACATTTGGAGGGGAATGGGAGATTCAATATAGGCCGATAGTTTTTATATTTTCTGGGTCAAGGTTTGACTTTTTCAAGAGAGGCTTTATTACTGCCACTTTTAGTGACTTTGGTACACATCCGGGGGATAAAGAGCCGTTTATTATGTTCAACATAGGAGGACCAAGCACAGGAAGCAGCTCTTTCAGTAGTTTAGTTGGAATAGGGTCTAGTAGGCAGCTTGATGGTTTAGAGGCCATGAATATTTTCATGAATGTGTCAAGAGATATAGGATTAAAAAACTTGAGTGTCTCCCTTGATCCTAGGTCCTGGCAGAGTTCTGCAGACTCAGGACAACTGAGCTTTGAAGGAATGCGCAGATTCAAAGTGGAGTCCGTAATTTGCATTCTAATGATCATGATATTATCATCTAAGAAGTTTTTGAATACTTCACTGCTGAAGTGAAACCTGTCCTCTCTTGTTGAATTCTGCTTTTTAGTTAGCTTTGCGACAGTATAAAAAATAAATGTTGGATTGTTCTTATTTTCCTCAATTAAGTTGGAAAAATAGGATGATCGAGCAGCAGTGAGGGCTCTTCGATATTGTCCGGTACCGTCTTTCCAAGCTAGTCGGAAGACTTCCAGTTTGGTGTAGCGCCATTTCCGTTCCAATTTTCTTGAAGCTTGATTCACGGCTCAGGTATTTTATGTTATTTTATTATTTTATTTTTATTTTTTACCAAGTAGCAAATTTCTTATGACAAATGTTTTTGTTTTTAGGGGTGCGGCTGCATCTAGGGTATTACGCAAGGTTAAATCATGATCCTCAGTTAGGTGGTTAACCGGTTTTTGTACTCCGACGTCCTTGGGTCGGCGCAGGGAGTCTGTTAGCAAATGTTAGCAACACTTCCGCCTTTGCTGGATTTGCGGGGGATATGGTCACTAGTGTAACCAGGAGGAGAGGCCTCATTTAACACAGTAAATTCATCAGGCTTGAGCCATGTTTCAGTCAGGCCAATCACATCAAGATTATGATCAGTGATTAGTTCATTGACTATAACTGCCTTTGAAGTGAGGGATCTAACATTAAGGGGCCCTATTTTGAGATGTGAGGTATCACAATCTCTTTCAATAATGACAGGAATGGAGGAGGTCTTTATTCCAGCGAGATTGCTCAGGTGAACACCGCCATGTTTAATTTTGCCCAACCTAGATTGAGGCACAGACATGGTCTCAATGGGGATAGCTGAGCTGACTACACTGACTGTGCTAGTGGCAGACTCCACTAAGCTGACAGGCTGGCTAACAGCTGCCTGGCCTGCACCCTATCTCGTTTTGGAGCTAGAGGAGTTAGAGCCCTGTCTATGTTGATGAGAGCACCTCTCCAGCTAGGATGGAGTCCGTCACTCCTCAGCAGGCCAGTTTTGGTCCTGTTGTGGGTGAGTCCCAAAAAGAGGGCCAATTATCTACAAATTCTATCTTTTGGGAGGGGCAGAAAACAGTTTTCAACCAGCGATTGAGCGATTGAGTTGTGAGACTCTGCTGTATAGCTCATCACTCCCCCTAACTGGGAGGGGCCAGAGACTCTGCTGTAGAGCTCGTCACTCCCCCTAACTGGGAGGGGCCAGAGACTCTGCTGTAGAGCTCGTCACTCCCCCTAACTGGGAGGGGCCAGAGACTCTGCTGTAGAGCTCATCACTCCCCCTAACTGGGAGGGGGCCAGAGACTCTGCTGTAGAGCTCATCACTCCCCCTAACTGGGAGGGGGCCAGAGACTCTGCTGTAGAGCTCATCACTCCCCCTAACTGGGAGGGGCCAGAGACTCTGCTGTAGAGCTCATCACTCCCCCTAACTGGGAGGGGCCAGAGACTCTGCTGTAGAGCTCGTCACTCCCCCTAACTGGGAGGGGCCAGAGACATTTACATTTAAGTCATTTAGCAGACGCTCTTATCCAGAGCGACTTACAAATTGGTGCATTCACCTTATGACATCCAGTGGAACAGCCACTTTACAATAGTGCATCTAGATCTTTTAAGGGGGGGGGGGGGGGGGGGGGGGGGGCAGAAGGATTGCTTTATCCTAGGTATTCCTTGAAGAGGTGGGGTTTCAGGTGTCTCCGGAAGGTGGTGATTGACTCCGCTGTCCTGGCGTCGTGAGGGAGTTTGTTCCACCATTGGGGTGCCAGAGCAGCGAACAGTTTTGACTGGGCTGAGCGGGAACTGTACTTCCTCAGTGGTAGGGAGGCGAGCAGGCCAGAGGTGGATGAACGCAGTGCCCTTGTTTGGGTGTAGGGCCTGATCAGAGCCTGAAGGTACTGAGGTGCCGTTCCCCTCACAGCTCCGTAGGCAAGCACCATGGTCTTGTAGCGGATGCGAGCTTCAACTGGAAGCCAGTGGAGAGAGCGGAGGAGCGGGGTGAGAGAACTTGGGAAGGTTGAACACCAGACGGGCTGCGGCGTTCTGGATGAGTTGTAGGGGTTTAATGGCACAGGCAGGGAGCCCAGCCAGCAGCGAGTTGCAGTAATCCAGACGGGAGATGACAAGTGCCTGGATTAGGACCTGCGCCGCTTCCTGTGTGAGGCAGGGTCGTACTCTGCGGATGTTGTAGAGCATGTAGAGACTCTGCTGTATAGCTCATCACTCCCCCTAACTGGGAGGGGGCCAGAGACTCTGCTGTAGAGCTCATCACTCCCCCTAACTGGGAGGGGGCCAGAGACTCTGCTGTAGAGCTCGTCACTCCCCCTAACTGGGAGGGGGCCAGAGACTCTGCTGTATAGCTCGTCACTCCCCCTAACTGGGAGGGGGCCAGAGACTCTGCTGTATAGCTCGTCACTACCCCTAACTGGGAGGGGCCAGAGACTCTGCTGTATAGCTCGTCACTCCCCCTAACTGGGAGGGGGCCAGAGACTCTGCTGTATAGCTCATCACTCCCCCTAACTGGGAGGGGGCCAGAGACTCTGCTGTAGAGCTCGTCACTCCCCCTAACTGGGAGGGGGCCAGAGACAATTACTCGATGCCGGCATATCTTTCTAGCTGATTAACACGCTGAAGCTATGTTGCGCTTGGTGACTACTTTATATATATATTATTTATTTTTTTCAAATTTATTTAACCAGGTAGGCTAGTTGAGAACAAGTTCTCATTTACAACTGCGACCTGGACAAGATAAAGCAAAGCAGTTTGACACATACAACAGCACAGAGTTACACATGGAATAAACAAACATACAGTCAATAACACAATAGAAGAAAAAAAACTGGGGGGAAAAAACTGACAGTTTCATCCTAACATCGTTGGAGCCGACGTGGATAACGGTATCCCTATACTCTCTACACTCGCCAGTTTTATCTTTAGCCAGCTCCATCTTCAGATTAGCCTTAACGTCGGTAGCCCTGCCCCCTGGAAAACAGTGTATGATTGCTGGATGATTCATTTTAAGTCTAATACTACGGGTAATGGAGTCGCCAATGACTAGGGTTTTCAATTTGTCAGAGCTAATAGTGGGAGGCTTCGGGCGGCTCAGACCCCGTAACGGGTGGAGGAAAGACCTGAGAAGGCTCAGACCCCATAACGGGTGGAGGAGAGACCAGAGAAGGCTCTGACCCCGTAACGGGTGGAGGAGAGACCTGAGAAGGCTCAGAGCCCGTAACGGGTGGAGGAGAGACCAGAGAAGGCTCAGACCCCGTAACGGGTGGAGGAGAGACCAGAGAAGGCTCAGACCCCGTAACGGGTGGAGGAGAGACCAGAGAAGGCTCAGCCTCTGACCCCGTAACGGGAGGAGGAGAGACCAGAGAAGGCTCAAACCCCGTAACGGGTGGAGGAGAGACCTGAGAAGGCTCAGACCCTGTAACGGGTGGAGGAGAGACCAGAGAAGGCTAGGACCCCGTAACGGGTGGAGGAGAGACCAGAGAAGGCTCAGACCCCGTAACGGGTGGAGGAGAGACCTGAGAAGGCTCAGACCCCGTAACGGGTGGAGGAGAGACCAGAGAAGGCTCAGACCCCGTAACGGGTGGAGGAGAGACCTGAGAAGGCTCAGACCCCGTAACGGGTGGAGGAGAGACCAGAGAAGGCTCAGACCCCGTAACGGGTGGAGGAGAGACCAGAGAAGGCTCTGGCACCGTAACGGGTGGAGGAGAGACCAGAGAAGGCTCTGGCCCCGTAACGGGTGGAGGAGAGACCAGAGAAGGCTCTGGCCCCGTAACGGGTGGAGGAGAGACCAGAGAAGGCTCTGGCCCCGTAACGGGTGGAGGAGAGACCAGAGAAGGCTCAGACCCCGTAACGGGAGGAGGAGAGACCAGAGAAGGCTCAGACCCCGTAACGGGTGGAGGAGAGACCAGAGAAGGCTCAGACCCCGTAACGGGTGGAGGAGAGACCAGAGAAGGCTCAGACCCCGTAACGGGTGGAGGAGAGACCATAGAAGGATTAGACCCCGTAACGGGAGGAGGAGAGACCAGAGAAGGCTCAGACCCCGTAACGGGTGGAGGAGAGACCAGAGAAGGCTCAGACCCCGTAACGGGTGGAGGAGAGACCAGAGAAGGCTCAGACCCCGTAACGGGTGGAGGAGAGACCAGAGAAGGCTCGGCCTCTGACTCGTTGCTTAATGGGGAGAACCAGTTGAACGTTTATCGGCTGAATGAGTGACACCAGTTGAGCATGCAGACAGCATTTCTTTCCAGCAGTGGTGGAAAAAGTACTCAACTGTCATACTTGAGTAAAAGTAAAGATACGTTAATAGAAAATGACTCGAGTAAAAGTGTTTGGTTTTAAAAGTATTTGTTTTAAAATATACTTAAGTATCAAAAGTAAAAGTTTAAACCATTTCAAATTCCTTATATTAAACAAACCAGAAGGCACAATTTTTATTTTTGTTATTGATGTATTAGCCAGGGGCACACTCCAACACTCAGACATCATTTACAAACTAAGCATGTGTGTTTAGTGAGTCCTCCAGATCAGAGGCAGTAGGGATGACCAGGGATGTTCTCTGTTTAGTGAGTCCACCAGATCAGAGGCAGTAGGGATGACCAGGGATGTTTTCTGTTTAGTGAGTCCTCCAGAACAGAGGCAGTAGGGACGACCAGGGATGTTCTGTGTTTAGTGAGTCCTCTAGATCAGAGGCAGTAGGGACGACCAGGGATGTTCTCTGTTTAGTGAGTCCTCCAAATCAGAGGCAGTAGGGATGATCAAGGGATGTTCTCTGTTTAGTGAGTCCTCCAGATCAGAGGCAGTAGTGATGACCAGGGATGTTCTCTGATTAGTGAGTCCACCAGATCAGAGGCAGTAGGGATGACCAGGGATATTCTCTGTTTAGTGAGTCCTCCATATCAGAGGCAGTAGGGATGACCAGGGATGTTCTCTGTTTAGTGAGTCCTCCAGATAAGAGGCAGTAGGGATGACCAGGGATGTTCTCTGCTTAGTGAGTCCTCCAGATCAGAGGCAGTAGTGATGACCAGGGATGTTCTCTGATTAGTGAGTCCTCCAGATCAGAGGCAGTAGGGATGACCAGGGATGTTCTCTGTTTAGTGAGTCCACCAGATCAGAGGCAGTAGGGATGACCAGGGATGTTCTCTGTTTAGTGAGTCCACCAGATCAGAGGCAGTAGGGACGACCAGGGATGTTCTCTGTTTAGTGAGTCCTCCAGATCAGAGGCAGTAGGGACGACCAGGGATGTTCTCTGTTTAGTGAGTCCTCCAGTTCAGAGGCAGTAGGGATGACCAGGGATGTTCTCTGTTTAGTGAGTCCTCCAGATCAGAGGCAGTAGTGATGACCAGGGATGTTCTCTGTTTAGTGAGTCCGCCAGATCAGACGCAGTAGGGATGACCAGGGATGTTCTCTGTTTAGTGAATCCACCAGATCAGAGGCAGTAGTGATGACCAGGGATGTTCTCAGTTTAGTGAGTCCTCCAGATCAGAGGCAGTAGGGATGACCAGGGATGTTCTCTGTTTAGTGAGTCCTCCAGATCAGAGGCAGTAGGGACGACCAGGGATGTTCTCTGTTTAGTGAGTCCACCAAATCAGAGGCAGTATGGATGACCAGGGATGTTCTCTGTTTAGTGAGTCCTCCAGATCAGAGGCAGTAGGGACGACCAGGGATGTTCTCTGTTTAGTGAGTCCTCCAGATCAGATCTTGATAAGTGATTTGGAATTGGACGATTTTGCCTCCCGGGTGGCGCAGTGGTCTAGGGCACTGCGTCGCAGTGCTAACTGCGCCACCAGAGTCTCTGGGTTCGCGCCCAGGCTCTGTCGCAGCCGGCCGCGACCGGGAGGTCCGTGGGGCGACGCACAATTGGCATAGCGTCGTCCGGGGTAGGGAGGGTTTGGCCGGTAGGGATATCCTTGTCTCATCGCGCTCCAGCGACTCCTGTGGCGGGCCGGGAGCAGTGCGCGCCAACCAAGGGGGCCAGGTACACGGTGTTTCCTCCGACACATTGGTGCGGCTGGCTTCCGGGTTGGAGGCGCGCTGTGTTAAGAAGCAGTACGGCTGGTTGGGTTGTGCTTCGGAGGACGCATGGCTTTCGACCTTCGTCTCTCCCGAGCCCGTACGGGAGTTGTAGCGATGAGACAAGGTAGTAATTACTAGCGATTGGATACCACGAAAATTGGGGAGAAAATGGGATAAAATTTAAAATAAAAAAATAAATAAAAAAAGGAATTGGACAATTTTCCTGTCAAAATGTAACGAGTAATTTTGGGTGTTTACGGAGTAAAAAGTATATTATTTTCTTTAGGAATGTAGTGAATTAAAAGTAAAAGTTGGCAAAAACATAAATAGTAAAGTACAGATATCCCAAAGAACTATTATTTTTACTAAAGTACTATACACCACTGCTTTCCAGAAGCTTTGAGAAAATTGTCGGGCTGCGGGGACTGTGTGGGGGGATTCATTCTACTATCTGTACTTACTGGTGACACAGAGGTTGAAATGAATACTCTTGTTATTATTATTTCATTTTTTTAACCTTAATTTTACATATTGAGACCGAGGTCTCTTTTACAAATGCGCCCAGAAGGGTACATCATAAATTACTCCAGTGCTAGCCTCTCTACACTGGCTTCCTGTTAAGGCTAGGGCTGATTTCAAGGTTTTACTACTAACCTACAAAGCATTACATTGACTCGCTCCTACCTATCTTTCCGATTTGGTCCTGCCGTACATACCTACACGTACGCTACGGTCACAAGACACAGGCCTCCTTATTGTCCCTAGAATTTCTAAGTAAACAGCTGGAGGCAGGGCTTTCTCCTATAGAGCTCAATTTTTATGGAATGGTCTGCCTATCCATGTGAGAGACGTAGACTCGGTCTCGACCTTTAAGTCTTTACTGAAGACTCATCTTTTCAGTAGGTCATATGATTGAGTGTAGTCTGGCCCAGGAGTGTGAAGATGAACGGAAAGGCTCTGGAGCAACGAACCGCCCTTGCTGTCTCTGCCTGGCCGGTTCCCCTCTCTCCACTGGGATTCTCTGCCTCTGACCCTATTACAGGGGCTGAGTCACTGGCTTACTGGTGCTCTTTCATGCCGTCCCTAGGAGGGGTGCGTCACTTGAGTGGGTTGAGTTACTGACGTGGTCTTCCTGTCTGGGTTGGCGCCCCCCCTTGGGTTGTGCCGTGGCGGAGATCTTTGTGGGCTATACTCTGCCTTGTCTCAGGATGGTAAGTTGGTGGTTGAAGATATCCCTCTAGTGGTGTGGGGGCTGTGCTTTGGCAAAGTGGGTGGGGTTATATCCTTCCTGTTTGGCCCTGTCCGGGGGTATCTTCGGATGGGGCCACAGTGTCTCCCGACCCGTCCTGTCTCAGCCTCCAGTATTTATGCTGCAGTAGTTTATGTGTCAGGGGCTAGGGTCAGTCTGTTATATCTGGAGTACTTCTCCTGTCTTATCCGGTGTCCTGTGTGAATTTAAGTATGCTCTCTCTAATTCTCTCTTTCTCTTTCTCTCTCTCGGAGGACCTGAGCGCTAGAACCATGCCTCGGGACTAACTGGCCTGATGACCCCTTGCTATCCCCAGTCCACCTGGTCATGCTGCTGCTCCAGTTTCAACTGTTCTGCCTGCGACTATGGAACCCTGACCTGTTTCACCGGACATGCTACCTTGTCCCGGACCTGCTGTTTTGGACTCTCTCTCTCTACCGCACCTGCTGTCTCTAACTCTTAATGATCGGCTATGAAAATCAAACTGACATTTACTCCTGAGGTACTGACCTGTTGCACCCTTGACAACCACTGTGATTATTATTATTTGACCTTGTTGGTCATCTATGAATGTTTGAACATATTGGCCATGTTCTGTTATAATCTCCACCCGGCACCGCCAGAAGAGGACTGGCCACCCCTCTTAGCCTGGTTCCTCTCTAGGTTTCTTCCTAGGTTCTGGCCTTTCTAGGGAGTTTTTCCTAGCCACCGTGCTTCTACACCTGCATTGCTTGCTGTTTGAGGTTTTAGGCTGCGTTTCTGTACAGCACTTTGTGACATCGGCTGATGTAAAAAGGGCTTTATAAATACATTTGATTGATTGCTTGATTGATTGATTGCTAAATAAATAAACATATTATACCCAACCTAAACTCAGCAAAAAAGAAACGTCCTCTCACTGTCAACTGCATTTATTTTCAGCAAACTTAACATGTGTAAGTATTTGTATGAACATAACAAGATTCAACAACAAGTTCCACAGACATGTGACTAACAGAAATGGACTAATGTGTCATAAAAAAGTAACAGTCAGTATCTGGTGTGGCCACCAGCTGCATTAAGTACTGCAGTGCATCTCCTCCTTATGACTGCACCAGATTTGCTAGTTCTTGCTGTGAGATGTTACCCCACTCTTTCACCAAGGCACCTGCAAGTTCACAGACATTTCTGGGGGGAATGGCCATAGCCCTCACCCTCCGATCCAACAGGTCCCAGACGTGCTCAATGGGATTGAGATCCGGGCTCTTCGCTGGCCATGGCAGAACACTGACATTCCTGCAGTATACGAGCAGTATGGCTGGTGGCATTCTCATGCTGGAGGGTCATGTCAGGATGAGCCTGCAAGAAGGGTACCACATGAGGGAGGTGGATGTCTTCCCTGTAATGCACAGCGTTGAGATTGCCTGCAATGACAACTATCTCAGTCCAATGATTCTGTGACACACCGCTCCAGACCATGACGGACCCTCCACCTCCAAATCGATCCCGCTCCAGAGTACAGGCCTCGGTGTAACGCTCATTCCTTCGACGATAAACATGAATCCGACCATCACCCCTGGTGAGACAAAACCGCGACTCGTCAGTGAAGAGCACTATTTGCCAGTCCTGTCTGGTCCAGCGACGATGGGTTTGTGCCCATAGGCGACATTGTTGCCGGTGATGTCTGGTGAGGACCTGCCTTACCACAGGTCTACAAGCCCTCAATCCAGCCTCTCTCAGCCTATTGCAGACAGTCTGAGCACTGATGGAGGGATTGTGCATTGCTGGTGTAACTCGGGCAGTTGTTGTTGCCATCCTGTACCTGTCCCGCAGGTGTGATGTTCGGATGTACCGATCCTGTGCAGGTGTTGTTACACGTGGTCCGCCACTGCGAGGACGATCAGCTGTCCGTCCTGTCGTCCTGTAGCGCTGTCTTAGGCATCTCACAGTAAAGACATTGCAATTTATTGCCCTGGCCACATCTGCAGTCCTCATGCCTCCTTGCAGCATGCCTAAGGGACATTTACACAGATGAGCAGGGACCCTGGGCATCTTTCTTTTGGTGTTTTTCAGAGTCAGTAGAAAGGCCTCTTTTTTTGCTGAATTTATATATACAGTATATATATGTACTGTTGTGGGGTGTTATATTGTATACTTATATACATACAGTACCAGTCAAAAGATTTGACACACCTACTCATTCCAAGGTTTTTAATTATTTTTACATTGTAGAATAATAGAGTGAAGACATCAAAACTATTAAATAACACATATGGAATCATGTAGTAACCAAAAAAGTATTAAACAAATATAAATATATTTTATATTTGAGATTCTTCAAAGTAGCCACCCTTTGCCTTGATAACAACTTTACACACTCTTGGCATTCTCTCAACCAGCTTCATTAGGTAGTCACCTGGAATGCATTTCAATTAACAGGTGTGCCTTGTTAACACCTCTTTTGGCGCATGAACCACTAGCGGAACACCTACGACAACATCCGGTGAAATTGCAGAGCGCGAAATTCAAAATACAAAAATCATCATATTAAACATTCAAGAAAATACAAGTGTCATACATGATTTAAAAGCTTAACTTCTTGTTAATCCAGCCACGTTGTCAGATTTCAAAAAGGCTGTATGGCGAAAGCATACCATTGGATTATCTGAGGACAGCGCCCCACACCAAAATACTTTTTCAACCAGCACAGGCGTCACAAAATCACAAATAGCAAATAAATAAATCACTTACCTTTGAAGATCGTCCTCTGTTTGCAATACCAAGGGTCCCAGCTACACAAGGTCGTTTTGTTCGATAAAGTCCTTCTTTATACCCAAAAAAGTCTGTTTAGTTGGCGCCAATGATCTCGAGTAATCCACTCGATCAACATGCATACAAACGAATCCAAAACATTACCGGTAAAGTTCATCCAAACAAGTCAAACGATGTTTCTAATTAATCCTCAGGTACTCTAATATCTAAATAAACGATAATATTTAAGAAGGAGAATAGTATGTTCAATAGGGAAGATAAATAATGAAAAGGGCACACCTCATTCACGCGCCAACAAGACTACTTTTCTACTGAGAGACACCTTGTAGTTCTTCCAACTACTTGCTAATTTTTCAAAAAACAAGCCTGAACCCCTTTCTAAAGACTGCTGACATCTAGTGGAAGCCATAGGAACTGCAATATGGGTCCTATCTATTTGTATTTTCCATAGGCTAGCAATGAAATGGCCTGTGACCTAAAAAAAAAAAAAAAAAAGAAATCTTGATGAATTTTCCTCTGGTTCTTGCCTGCCATATCAGTTCTGTTATACTCACAGTCGTTATTTTAACAGTTCTATCCAATCCTACCAAGTATATGGATATCCTAACTTCTGGGCCTGAGTAACAGGCAGTTTACTTTGGGCATGCCAGTCACCCGAAATTCAGAACAAAAACCAGTCTCCAAAGCAGGTTAAAAGTTAATATGTGGAATTTATTTTCATCTTAATGTGTTTGAGCCAATCAGTTGTGTTGTGACAAGGTAGGGGTGGTATACAGAAGATAGCCCTATTTGGTAAACCACAAAGTCCATATTACGGCAAGAACAGCTCCGATAAGCAAAGAGAAACAACAGTCCATCATTACTTTAAGACATGAAGGTCAGTCAACGTAGTCGCAAAAACCATCAAGCGCTATGATGAAACTGGCTCTCATGAAGAACGCCACAGCAAAGGAAGACCCAGAGTTACCTCTGCTGCAGAGGATAAGTTCATTAGAGTTACCAGCCTCAGAATGCAGTCCAAATAAATGCTTCACAGAGTTCAAGTAACAGACACATCTCAACATCAACTGTTCAGAGGAGATAGTGTGAATCAGGTCTTCATGTTCGAATTGCTGCAAAGAAACCGCTACTAAAGGACGCCAATAATAACAAGAGACTTGCTTGTGCCAAGAAACACGAGCAACGGACATTAGACCGGTGGAAATCTGTACTTTGGTCTGTTGAGTCCAAATGTGAGATTTTTGGTCCAACCGACGTGTCTTTGTGAGATGCAGAGTAGGTGATCGGATGATCTCCGCATGTGTGGTTCCCATCGTGAAGCATGGAGGAGGAGGTGTGATAGTGTGATGGTGCTTTGCTGGTGACACTGTCTGTGATTTATTTAGAATTCAAGGCACACTTAACCAGCATGGCTACCACAGCATTCTGCAGCGATACGCCATCCCATCTGGTTTGCCCTTAGGTGGACTATCATCTGTTGGTCAACAGGACAATGACCCAACACACCTCCACCTCCAGGCGATTTGACCAAGAAGGAGTGATGGAGTGCTGCATCAGATGACCTGGCCTCCACAATCACCCGACCTCAACCCAACTGAGATGGTTTGGGATGAGTTGGACCGCAGAGTGAAGGAAAAGCAGCCAACAAGTGCTCAGCATATGTGGGAGCTCCTTCAAGACTGTTGGAAACGCATTCCTCATGAAGCTGGTTGAGAGAATACCAAGGGTGTGCAAAGCTGTCATCAAGGCAAAGGGTGGCCACTTTGAAGATTCTCAAATATAACATATAAATTCATTTTTTAACACTTTTTTGGTTACTACATGATTCGATATGTGTTATTTCATAGTTTTGAAGTCTTCAGTATTAAAATCAAATCAAATTGTATTAGTCACATGCACCGAATACAACAGGTGTAGACCTTACAGTGAAATGCTTTACTTACGAGCCCCTAACCAACACAATACAGTTTCAAAAATAAAAACATAAAAAAATATGAATACGAATAAGAGATAAAAGTAACAAGTAATCAAAGAGCAGCGGTAAAATAACAATAGCGAAACTATACACAGGCGGTTACTGGTACAGAGTCACTGTGTGGGGGCACTGATTAGCCGAGGTAATTGAGGTAATACGTAGGTAGAGTTATTCATGTGCGGGGGCACTGATTAGCCGAGGTAATTGAGGTAATACGTAGGTAGAGTTATTCATGTGCGGGGGCACTGATTAGCCGAGGTAATTGAGGTAATACGTAGGTAGAGTTATTCATGTGCGGGGGCACTGATTAGCCGAGGTAATTGAGGTAATACGTAGGTAGAGTTATTCATGTGCGGGGGCACTGATTAGCCGAGGTAATTGAGGTAATACGTAGGTAGAGTTATTCATGTGCGGGGGCACTGATTAGCTGAGGTAATTGAGGTAATACGTAGGTAGAGTTATTCATGTGCGGGGGCACTGATTAGCCGAGGTAATTGAGGTAATACGTAGGTAGAGTTATTCATGTGCGGGGGCACTGATTAGCCGAGGTAATTGAGGTAATACGTAGGTAGAGTTATTAAAGTGCGTAGATGATAACAACAGAGAGTAGCAGCTATTTTCTACAATGTTGAAAATAGTAAAAAATAAATAAAGAGAAACCCTTGAATAAGGTTAATTCCAAATACATTTCGTCTTGATGTTCTGATTCTGTTCAGAATGTAACTGTTTTTCTCAGGGATTAGTGATGTTTTATTTGTGCTTCCCATGAGTGGGTTTTTGTATTGTAATGTATATAATATATATATATATATATATACACACACACTGTATTTTGAAGATGACAATAATTTAGAATTTTGTTCCAGCAATCCGGTGCCTTAAAAGTAAAAGCAGATTTACCTAGCTAGGTGGAGATCCCAGGAACCTCAAAGAGTTAACCAATACTGTGAACGGGTTAGGCAACTCAAGTGTCTATACGTCAACAGCAAAGTTAGATAAGACGGACGTTTATGAAGTAGCGCCTTGTCAACAAAAAGGGAGTAATTGAGAGATCGTCTAGCATCCAGCCAACCTTTTCATACAGGACACAGTGATGAATATCAAACACGTTGCCTGTAACAAAACGAAGGCCGCTATGGTAGATGGTATCCAAAGGTTTAAGGAGGAGTAGCAGCTGCACTTTGATTAATAATATCACCATAATAAAGAGCAGATAAAAAAAGATTGACTGAATAATCTGCTTCCTACTGCTTAGAGAAAAGACACCATCTGTTTCTGTAGAAGAAGACCACTTTCAAATCTTAGCTTCTTCAACAGATCATCTATGTTGTTTATAAATGTCAAATCCATATCAATCCAAATGCCTAAGTATTTATATGCAGGAAAACGCTCGATTGGAGAACCATCTAATGAGTGAACATGTAATACATCTGAGACATTCTAATGATGGAACATGTAGTCCATCTGAGACATTCTAATGATGGAACATGTAGTCCATCTGAGACATTCTAATGATGGAACATGTAGTCCATCTGAGACATTCTAATGATGGAACATGTAGTCCATCTGAGACATTCTAATGATGGAACATGTAGTCCATCTGAGACATTCTAATGATGGAACATGTAGTCCATCTGAGACATTCTAATGATGGAACATGTAGTCCATCTGAGACATTCTAATGATGGAACATGTAGTCCATCTGAGACATTCTAATGATGGAACATGTAGTCCATCTGAGACATTCTAATGATGGAACATGTAGTCCATCTGAGACATTCTAATGATGGAACATGTAGTCCATCTGAGACATTCTAATGATGGAACATGTAGTCCATCTGAGACATTCTAATGATGGAACATGTAGTCCATCTGAGACATTCTAATGATGGAACATGTAGTCTATCTGAGACATTCTAATGATGGAACATGTAGTCCATCTGAGACATTCTAATGATGGAACATGTAGTCCATCTGAATCATTTAATGATTGGTTTACATTCTAAATACTTTTCTCAGATAAAAAAATAGCACATTTGTAAATTTACCAAATGTTCAAGAATCTTGACAAGGAAGCCTTGAAATGGGTCGATAAGTATAAAGATCTCTACTCTCCCTTAAGGACAGGCAGCACAAGAGGTCATTTACATATGTTTTGAATATTTCCTGATAACAATGTGGGTTATTGAACCCACAGGAGGGGTTCAATATGGCGAACGGAGCTAACACACAAATAGTCTATCTGACCACCATCTCTTTGTAAGCTTCTGTCTCAAATGGAACCTTATTCCCTACATAGTGCACTACTTTAGACCAGAGCCCTATAGAACCCTATTCCCTATATGTAGTACACTACTTTAGACCAGAGCCCTATAGAACCCTATTCCCTATATATAATACACTACTTTAGACCAGAGCCCTATAAAACCCTATTCCCTATATATAGTACACTACTTTAGACCAGAGCCCTATAGAACCCTATTCCCTATATAAAGTACACTACTTTAGACCAGAGCCCTATGGAACCCTATTCCCTATATAGTACACTACTCTAGACCAGAGCCCTATGGTCAAAAGTAGTGCACTATGTATGGAATAGGGTGCCATTTGGGACGTATTTTTTGTAAATTTAAGCCCTGTCGTGAGGACAGGAAATTAAAAGCAGTCTTGTTGTCCACCACGCTCCAGTCAGACATGTTATGCTAAACAGGGCTATTAGAAGATGCAAATAGGATTGGCTGGATATTTTGCATGTCGGCATCTGCCAAGAATTCCATTTTTTAATTTCTCATAAACTGATAACAACTTGGCATCAGCGGACCATTAGTGAATGCAAATGACTGTTCCCCCCCAAAATCCCACCCTGGCACTCGTGTCACACACACACACACCACACCACACCACACACACTCCTCACATCTCCATCATAACAAAGTGATCAGAGAGAAGAGCTATTTACGGCACACGATGCAACGCAGCCCCTCCAAGTCAAAACAAACTGGGGGAACTGTCACTCTGGCACCTTGATACACTCACTGGCCAATGCATTAGGGTACACCACCTCGTTCACGAACACGGATCGCTTCTACAGACAGTGAGTCACGTGGCCGTGATGCAATTGTGCATCTGTAAAAAATTTGTTAGGGTCTTAGGGGACAAGCCACATTTCTTCAGCCTGCTGTTGCGCCTTCTTCACCACACTGTCTGTGGGGGCCATTTCAGATTGTCAGTGATGTGATACGCTGAGGAACTTCAAGCTTTCCCCCTTCTCCGCTGTAGCCTCGTCGATGCTCCCTCTGCAGTTTCCTGAAATCTATGATCAGCTCCTTCATTTTGTTGACGTTGAGGGAAAGGTTATTTTCCTGGCACCACTCCTCCAGGGCCCTCATCTCCTCCCTGTAGGCTGTCTAGTCATTGTTGGTAATCAGGCCTACCACTGTTGTGTCATCTGCAAACTTGTTGGAAGCGTGCATGGCCAAGCAGTCGTGGGTGAACAGGGAGTACAGGAGAGGGCTGAGAACGCACCCTTGTGGGGCCCCAGTGTTGAGGATCAGCGAAGTGGAGATGTTGTTTCCTACCTTCACCACCTGTGGGGGAGGCCCATCAGGAAGTCCAGGACCCAGTTGCACAGGGGCGGGGTTGAGACCCAGGGCCTGCAGCTTAACGATAAAGCTTGGAGGGTACTATGTTGTTGAATGCTAAGCTGTAGTCCGTAAACAGCCATTCTTACATAGGTATTCCTCTTGTCCAGATGGGATAGGGCAGTTGTGCAGTGTGATGGCGATTGCATCGTCTGTGGATCTATTGGGTCCGGTAAGAAGTGGGTCTAGGGTGACAAGTAAGGTGGAGGTGATATGATCCTTGACTAGTCTCTGAAACACAGCCTGATCACGTTAGGCTGCATTTAAAAATGTGTTTATGTCGGTTTGATCGCAGGGGGAGTCACTGGTAATGTCTGAAGTTTTCGGGTTTGGCTATTTGTTTTAAAGTGAATTAGTCTATAAATAAATCTCTTTGCCAAAATTCGTCATCTCTCCCATGTCTTATTTCGACTAGTAGTTGTTTCTGAAATGGTTATCTCTGGCCTACATTTGACTCCCTCCTCTATGTTTAATATAACACACATACGTTAATTACTTATTTTGGTTGCTTATCCTGACGTGAAGCTAGTTTAATAGAAAGTATTTGACTCTAGTCACAAAACTAAGGAAATTAGAAGGGGGGGGATTTCGTCAGGCAAGAAAATAGCCTTGCCGAACAAGCCCCCCCCCCCCCCCCCCCTTCTAATTTCCATAATTTTGTGGCTAGAGTTCACACGAAGGGGGGAGGGGGGCAGGGGGGGGGGGGGGCTTTTCGGCACAACACCGGCAGCCTTGCGTGGGTTAACACTTTTAAATGTCTTACTCACGTCGGCCACGGAGAAGGAGAGCCCACAGTCCTTGGTAGCGGGCCGCATCAGTGGCACTGTGTTATCCTCAAAGCGGGCGAAGAAGGTGTTTAGCTTGTCCGGGAGCAAGACATCCGTGTCTGTGACGTGGCTGGTTTTGCTTTTGTAGTCCGTGATTGTCTGTAGACCCTGCCACATAGGTCTCGTGTCTGAGCCGTTGAATTGCGACTCCACTTTGTCTCTGTACTGATGCTTTACCTTTTTGATTGCCTTACGGAGGGAATAACTACACTGCATTCTCAGACATCTATCAGGTAGACAGGGATTAAGGTGTATTCTCAGACATCTATCAGGTAGACAGGGATTAAGGTGTATTCTCAGACGTCTATCAGGTAGACAGGGATTAAGGTGTATTCTCAGACGTCTATCAGGTAGACAGGGATTAAGGTGTATTCTCAGACGTCTATCAGGTAGACAGGGATTAAGGTGTATTCTCAGACATCTATCAGGTAGACAGGGATTAAGGTGTATTCTCAGACATCTATCAGGTAGACAGGGATTAAGGTGTATTCTCAGACATCTATCAGGTAGACAGGGATTAAGGTGTATTCTCAGACGTCTATCAGGTAGACAGGGATTAAGGTGTATTCTCAGACGTCTTTCATCTAAACAGGGATTAAGGTGTATTCTCAGACATCTATCAGGTAGACAGGGATTAAGGTGTATTCTCAGACATCTATCAGGTAGACAGGGATTAAGGTGTACTCTCAGACGTCTATCAGGTAGACAGGGATTAAGGTGTATTCTCAGACGTCTTTCATCTAAACAGGGATTAAGGTGTATTCTCAGACATCTATCAGGTAGACAGGGATTAAGGTGTATTCTCAGACGTCTATCAGGTAGACAGGGATTAAGGTGTATTCTCAGACGTCTATCAGGTAGACAGGGATTAAGGTGTATTCTCAGACGTCTATCAGGTAGACAGGGATTAAGGTGTATTCTCAGACGTCTATCAGGTAGACAGGGATTAAGGTGTATTCTCAGACGTCTATCAGGTAGACAGGGATTAAGGTGTATTCTCAGACGTCTATCAGGTAGACAGGAATTAAGGTGTATTCTCAGACGTCTATCAGGTAGACAGGGATTAAGGTGTATTCTCAGACGTCTATCAGGTAGACAGGGATTAAGGTGTATTCTCAGACGTCTATCAGGTAGACAGGGATTAAGGTGTATTCTCAGCAAACTGTCAGCCAACAGTTGAAGCATAAATAGTCAAACCTTTACATAATATTACTTCAGAAATTAGATTTTATTTACTTAACCCAATTTTTTTATAGTATGAATGTATTCTATGTATTTTAGCTCTAAACATACGACGGACAATGACTTATTCATCCACGGATTGTTCCGTGTTAATGCTCTGTCTGCAGGGCTGTTTGCTGCCTAGTGTTTACCAGGTTTACAGGGAGGGAGGTGGAATGGGTGGAGGCTGTGTATTGCAGCCAAACCCCAGACTGAAAGGTGCAGAAAGAGAGAGGCAAACAGAGGTTATATTGGTAAATAATTCATAAGGCCGGGGAATTCATTTTCTGACACGCTTTCGTGATCCCCGTCGCCATGGGGATATTTGAGAAGCTAAATGCCACTCGGCGCGACGGTGAATATAGTCCCCCGCCGCACAGCAGTGTATATGGTCCCCCCCCAGCGTAGCTCAGAGTGATCCGAGACAAAACGGGGAGAGACCAGGAAGGGACAGGGATGGACATGGGTGGGCAAACACAGAAGAAATACAACAGAATGCTCCCTCACATCTCACAGAGAGCAGTGGAAACATACCGTAGGGAGCAGAGAAACTTCAGGTGGGGATATGAAGGAGTCAATACAGATTGACACAGAGCCACGCCTATAGGATGTCTAGTAATGAGTCAATACAGATTGACACAGAGCCACGCCTATAGGATGTCTAGTAAGGAGTCAATACAGATTGACACAGAGCCAAGACTATAGGACGTCTAGTGAGGAGTCAATACAGATTGACACAGAGCCAAGCCTATAGGACGTCTAGTGAGGAGTCAATACAGATTGACACAGAGCCAAGCCTATAGGACGTCTAGTGAGGAGTCAATACAGATTGACACAGAGCCAAGCCTATAGGATGTCTAGTAAGGAGTCAATACAGATTGACACAGAGCCACGCCTATAGGACGTCTAGTGAGGAGTCAATACAGATTGACACAGAGCCAAGCCTATAGGACGTCAAGTGAGGAGTCAATACAGATTGACACAGAGCCAAGACTATAGGACGTCTAGTGAGGAGTCAATACAGATTGACACAGAGCCAAGCCTATAGGACGTCTAGTGAGGAGTCAATACAGATTGACACAAAGCCAAGCCTATAGGACGTCTAGTGAGGAGTCAATACAGATTGACACAGAGCCAAGCCTATAGGACGTCTAGTGAGGAGTCAATACAGATTGACACAGAGCCAAGACTATAGGACGTCTAGTGACGAGTCAATACAGATTGACACAGAGCCAAGCCTATAGGACGTCTAGTGAGGAGTCAATACAGATTGACACAGAGCCAAGCCTATAGGACGTCTAGTGAGGAGTCAATACAGATTGACACAGATGTATACAACTGCACTCAGTCAACAGACTGAATCATGTTGCAATCCTTCACATGAGGCCAGACAGGTTAAATACATAAATCAGTAACTGACTAGTGGCTACAAAATAGTTCTGGTCACCTTTAAGTGCATGTCTGTTTTTTGAGGGGATGAAACCGGTCTCGAAAACATTTCCAATTTCATATCGTGTCTTCTCATCATAACTCCGTTTACTTGATCATGTGTCTGAAATGGCACCCTATTCCCTATAAAGGTGCACTATTTCTGACCAGGTCCCGTAGGGAATAGGGTATATAAAGGTTAAAGGGTGCTATTGGCGACAGGGCCACTGTTACTCCTACCTCTTTATAAAAACGCCATCATAACCCCATTACAGAACACTACAGAGACCAACACTTGTGAATATAATGATTTATTTACTCTTAACGTGATGCAAGAAATTTACACATTGTTCTCTCAAGGTATGAAATTTGTCTTAAATAAAGAGGTTTTTTTTCTCCATTTACATGTTCATGTAAATGAATGAATCATGTGTTAACAAACCCTGAAAATAATATTCAATCCCTAAAATAGTTAGCAATACCAATCCAGCAGATTGCAACAAAGTTCCCAGAAGTTCAAATAGCATTGCTCAATATTCACCTTTATAATAAAAAAATTATGACACAAAATAAGCATTGTTTCTGAAATTATATATAGATATTTACATCAACAATAGTTTAGTCCACAAAAAAAAAAAAAGGCCTTGGTTTGAAGCTAGGTGAGTTCGATATCAAGGGATGTGTGACGTTGTGCAACGGGTCCGTTCGTCGAGCTCTTTAGAAGGCAGATTAACGGAGGACCATCTCTGGAGGAGGCCCTTATAACACCCTAATCCCTATGTAACGACACTACCTTTGACAGGGGCCATAGCGGCCATAGTCAAAAGTAGTTCACTACCCAGGGATTTAGGGTGCCATTTGGGACACGGCCTCTGTGTGTGATGACTGTCTTCATCTTGGGCATTGTGGAACCTGCCTGTGGAGACAGAAAAAAAACAAAAAGAAGAGTTGAGCATTAGGACAAACATAATTTAATGAGAACGTTAAGGCTAGTGGGAAGCAACCGGGTTAGATTGGGGTGAATCACCAGCTGAATGTCCAACTGAAAACATAACATTAATGACTCCACCCTAACGGCAACCCCCCCCCCCCCGCCCCCGCCAGGGCCCAAACAGGGCCACTATATTTTTGACCAGGGCCCAAACAGGGCCACTATATTTTTGACCAGGGCCCAAACAGGGCCACTATATTTTTGACCAGGGCCCAAACGGGGCCACTCTATATGAAATAGGGTGCTGTTTGAGATGCAGTCCTATTCTAAACTCTCAAAGGGCAGTCAGCCCCAAGAAGGATCTTCTTTAGGGGGACCAGAATAATGTGATGAGCACAGATGAAACCTTCTAGATTATCAATCTAAATCAATAGGTATTTTCCTGGAAGATACCTCCCTTCAACATGAGGAGAGAGGTCAGTGTCAAAGGAGAGTGGGGACTGTAGCTGGGGAGAGAGAGAGAGGGAGCGAGAGAGAGAGAGAGAGAGAGAGAGAGAGAGAGAGAGAGAGAGAGCTGGGGAGCGAGAGAGGGAGCGAGAGAGAGAGAGAGAGAGAGAGAGAGAGAGAGAGAGAGCTGGGGAGCGAGAGAGAGAGAGAGAGAGAGGGAGCTTGGGAGCAAGAGAGAGAGAGGGAGCTGGGGAGAGGGAGAGAGAGGAGAGATCTTTGTAAGTATAAATGTTTACTACTTGTTTATTTCCCTTGTTTATTGTCTATTCCACTTGCCTTGGTCATGTAAACACGTTTCTCATGTAAACATGTTTCTCATGCCAATAAAGCACTTTGAATTGATAGAGAGAGAGAGATTGATATACTGTAGAGAGCTAGAGAGAGTGAGACATAGTAAGATATACACAGTACCAGTCAAAAGTTAGGACAGACCTACTCATTCAAGGGTTTTTCTATATTTGTACTATTTTCTACATTGTAGAATAATAGTGAAGACATCAAAACTATGAAATAACACATATGGAATCATGTAGGAACCAAAAAAAGTATTAAATATATTTATTTTTATTTTTAATATATTTTTTAATATATTTTTGATTTTAGAATCTTCAAAGATTCCTTTGCCATGATGACAGCTTTGCACACTCTTGACATTCTCTCAACCAGCTTCATGAGGAATGCTTTTCCAACAGTCTTGAAGGAGTTCCCACATATGCTGAGCACTTGTTGGCTGCTTTTCTTTCACTCTGTGGTCCAACTCATTCCAAACCATCTCAATTGGGTTGAGGTCGGGTGATTGTGGAGGCCAGGTCATCTGATGCAGCACTCCATCACTCTCCTTCTTGGTGTGCCTTGAATTCTAAATAAATCACAGACAGTGTCACCAGAAAAGCACCATCACACCTCCTCCTCAATGCTTCACGATGGGAACCACACATGCGGAGATCATCTGTTCACCTACTCTGCGTCTCACAAAAGACACAGCGTTTGGAACCAAAAATCTCTAATTGGACTCATCAGACCAAAGGACAGATTTCCTCTGGTCTAATGTCCGTTGCTCGTGTTTCTTGGCCCAAGCAAGTCTCTTCTTATTAGTGTCCTTCACTAGTGGTTTCTTTGCAGCAATTCGACCATGAAGGCCTGATTCACGCAGTCTCCTCTGACCAGTTGATGTTGAGATGTGTCTGTTACTTGAACTCTGTGAAGCATTTATTTGAGCTGCAATTTCTGAGTCTGGAAACTCTAATGAACTTATCCTCTGTAGCAAATTTTTGCGACTGCACTAAGAACTTTCAAAGTTCTTGAGATTTTCCGGATTGACTGACCTTCATGTTTTAAAGTAATGATGGACTGTCGTTTCTCTTTGCTAATTTGAGCTGTTCTTGCCATAAAATGGACTTGTTTTTCCCCCAAATAGGGCTATCTTCTGTATACCACCCCTACCTTGTTACAACACAACTGATTGGCTCAAATACATTAAGAAGGAAAGAAATTCCACAAATTAAAAAGGCACACCTGTTAATTGAATTGCATTCCAGGTGACTACCTCATGAAGCTGGTTGAGAGAATGCCAAGAGTGAGCAAAGCTGTCATCAAGGCAACGGGTGGCTACTTTGAAGAATCTCAAATAAAAAAAATACATTTTGATTTGTTTAACATTTTTTTGGTTACTACATGATTCCATGTGCTATTTCATAGTATTGATGTCTTCAGTATTATTCTACAATGTAGAAAATAGTAAAAATAAATAAAAAATGGTACTGTATATAAATTATTTATAAAGGCAGGCACATTTAACAGTTAGGCTATTGATTATAGACCTAATTAAGTTAGGGTTCTCTCTCTTTTCTTAGTTTCAGAACCGCGGACAGCGACCACTATCCAACGTGGGAGAAAGCACAATTTGTTATAAAATAAATAATATTTTTTATTTGTGTTGCACCATTGTTCTTACACAGTATAACCACATACAATTTCAGTAGCCAATGTCTTAGATTGACGGACTGTACCATCCCCACGGACTTCACAATGGATCAGTCCACTCAAACAGGCACCAATCAGACACCATGATTTTGATTACTTTTTTTTGTTTTTTTTGCCACTGCTCAACTAAAGAAATGTCGTTAGACTAACAGCCAAACTATCGACCAGTCAACTAAATAGGGTCAGCCCTAGTGTGAACTGCTACGAAGACAATTTAATTTTTATTTATTTGACATTCATTTAACTAGGCAAGTCAGTTAGAACAAATTCTTATTTTCAATGACGGCCTAGGAACAGTGGGTTAACTGCCTTGTTCAGGGGCAGAACGACAGATTTTTACCTTGTCAGCTCAGGAATTTGATCTTACTAGTTACTAGTCCAACGCTCTAACCACTAGGCTACCTGCCGCCCCACAATAATTGTATCTATAATGTTTGCTACACTATATACCATTCTACTAACAGGTACAATATCATTTCATATACATAATATGGAATCCATTTTAATATCTACCTGTTTGGTGCATTATGTACAGATCGCTGGATATTAGTCAATTAAAATAACAAAGGTAAAAAATTATTTTATAGGTCTATATATTAATCCAATATTTCTCCAATAAAGATAACTAATCAACTGATCATCATTGATTAGCTTTCATCATCAACACAATCAACACATCAGCTCTAGAAACACTAACATTTAAAAATAACGTTATATAATGTGTTATTAATATGTTGTACCAGAGCATTTTCACATCTGACTTTGCAACAATACCTGCACTTATGGGATCAAAGAGCTATTAAAATATTTATATATATATTTTTAAACTAGGAAACTGCATACCAATAGAATATTAGCATTAGCACAAGAACATTAGCATTAGCATATTAACATGAGCATATTAGCATGAGCATATTAGCATTAGCACAATAACATTAGCATATTAGCATTAGCATATTAGCATGAGCTTGTTAGCATATTAGCATTTGCATATTAGCCGGCGGGGCCAGTAAATGGTCCACAGTCAATATAACAACATTAGTAATCATCTCCACTAGTAAAAGGCTTTCACTTAAACCAAAAAGAGAAAAGTCTATAATTAGGACAAAACGGTCCTATATTTAAGTGTTTGCCTGCAGCGCAACCATTAATTATACATACTTAGAGGCAACATTGGGTGGGGGGGGGGGGGGACAGTGATTACTCAAGGAATCAAATATTAACATGGTTCTCCTCTCCTTTACCACGAACACCGACAGCTGGAGGGAAACGTTGCATGTTAATGCAGCTAGGCTAGCTACAGTGCCATGCGCCTCAAGTGTGTTTTAACCTTTGGAAAAGATTAACAACAGAAATATAACTCTCTACTTTGATTTATTCCCCCCCTGAATACAGATCCACTAAATGGCAGGATGGTGTTAATTGCTCTGTAATAATTAGTGATGCATTAGATTCCTTAATAATCGAATAACTAATGATATTCTCTCTCTTGTAACACCCCCAGAGGCCCACCTCACACACACACACACACACACACACACACACACACACACACACACACACACACACACACACACACACACACACTTTCTCACCCGTATCAGGTTTCTAAATGACGTTGAACTCTTCTTCTTTGCCCCGTGTCTAAACACGCTGTAATTAACAGAGAAGCTAAAAGAGAAGGACAGTCTATTTGGAGAGATACAACATTAATGACAACCATGAGAGAAATAATGACTTTAACTCCCCCCTCATTTAGTTCCTGTTTCCTTTCTTAGACTGCTGATTGGTGCAAAGACTGATGGTGTTGGGGCTCTGCAGTGAGAGGAGATTAAAGACTGGTGGTGTTGGGGCTCTGCAGTGAGAGGAGATTAAAGACTGGTGGTGTTGGGGCTCTGCAGTGAGAGGAGATTAAAGACTGGTGGTGTTGGGGCTTTGCAGTGAGAGGAGATTAAAGGTTGATGGTGTTGGGGCTCTGCAGTGAGAGGAGATTAAAGGTTGTGTGCGTCAAAACTCCTTGCCTGGTTGGCTTAGGTAGGTGGTTGGATGAGAGAGAGAGAGAGATGAGGGGGAAGAGGAGAGATGAGAAGAGAGATGAGGGGAGAGAGAAAGAGGAAGAGAGATGGGGAGAGAGAGCGAGGAAGAGAGATGAGGGGAGAGAGAGAGAGAGAGAGAGAGAGAGAGAGAGAGAGAGGAAGAGAGAGAGGAAGAGAGAGAGGAAGAGAGATGAGGAGAGAGAGAGAGAGAGAGAGAGAGAGAGAGAGAGAGAGAGAGAGAGAGAGAGAGAGAGAGAGAGAGAGAGAGAGAGAGAGAGAGAGAGAGAGAGAGAGAGAGAGAGAGAGAGAGAGAGAGAGAGACAGGGAAAAAGAGAGACAGGGAAAAAGAGAGACAGGGAAAAAGAGAGACAGGGAAAAAGAGAGACAGGGAAAAAGAGAGACAGGGAAAGAGAGAGGGAAAGAGAGAGAGACAAGGAGAGAGACAAGGAGAGAGAGAGAGAGAGGACTGTCATAAATAACAGCTTCAACTCTGTACAGCAGGCTAATTGGTGCGAAGGCTTTGTCTACTGTACACGGTATAATCATATCCATCCCCTATTTAACAGGGATTGGAGGGTATTGTGAAAGACAGGCTGCTGGCAGGCGGTGCAGGATTTCTGTCCAAAATGGCACCCTATTCCCTACATAGTTTACTACCTTTGACCTGGGCTTGTATGAGTGCCATATGGGCCCTGGTCATATTAGGTGCACTATGTCGGGAATAGGGTGCCATTTGGGATGAAGGAGCTGCGGTGAGAAGGCACTGGAGGTGTGGTGGGGGTGAAATGTGGCGAGGGGAGATATGGCCGAGCGGCCCCGAACCCCCAGTCTGCAGGTTAAGACCCTCACTCATCACTCAGCCAACCCCGTGGTAGCCTCGTCTCTCAGGCTTGTGTCCTAAATGGCAGCTTGTTTGTTTCCCTACATCGTGCACTACTTTTAACCAGAGTCCTATGGGCCCAGGTTAAAAGTAGGGCACTACATATGGAATAGCGTGTCAGTTGGGACTCAGATTCAGTGTGAGCTCAACGGCAGGCAAGCGGGAGGGTTAGGAGACGGACAGGAAATCCTCAACGCTGACTGCTGCCTCATCCTGCTTCCATCCACTTCCTAGATTAGCTAGACACAGGATTAAAATACAAGGTGGGAGATTAGCTAGACACGGGATTAAAATACAAGGTGGGAGATTAGCTAGACACGGGATTAAAATACAAGGTGGGAGATTAGCTAGACACGGGATTAAAATACAAGGTGGGAGATTAGCTAGACACGGGATTAAAATACAAGGTGGGAGATTAGCTAGACACGGGATTAAAATACAAAGTGGGAGATTAGCTAGACACGGGATCAAAAATACAAGGTGGGAGATTAGCTAGACACGGGATTAAAATACAAGGTGGGAGATTAGCTAGACACGGGATTAAAATACAAGGTGGGAGATTAGCTAGACACAGGATTAAAATACAAGGTGGGAGATTAGCTAGACACAGGATTAAAATACAAGGTGGGAGATTAGCTAGACACGGGATTAAAATACAATGTGGGAGATTAGCTAGACACGGGATTAAAATACAAGGTGGGAGATTAGCTAGACACAAGATTAAAATACAAGGTGAGAGATTAGCTAGACACGGGATTAAAATACAAGGTGGGAGATTAGCTAGACACGGGATTAAAATACAAGGTGGGAGATTAGCTAGACACGGGATTAAAATACAAGGTGGGAGATTAGCTAGACACGGGATTAAAATACAAGGTGGGAGATTAGCTAGACACGGGATTAAAATACAAGGTGGGAGATTAGCTAGACACGGGATTAAAATACAAGGTGGGAGATTAGCTAGACACGGGATTAAAATACAAGGTGGGAGATTAGCTAGACACGGGATTAAAATACAAGGTGGGAGATTAGCTAGACACGGAATTAAAATACAAGGTGAGAGATTAGCTAGACACAGGATTAAAATACAAGGTGGGAGATTAGCTAGACACGGGATTAAAATACAAGGTGGGAGATTAGCTAGACACGGAATTAAAATACAAGGTGAGAGATTAGCTAGACACAGGATTAAAATACAAGGTGGGAGATTAGCTAGACACGGGATTAAAATACAAGGTGGGAGATTAGCTAGACATGGAATTAAAATACAAGGTGAGAGATTAGCTAGACACAGGATTAAAATACAAGGTGAGAGATTAGCTAGACACAGGATTAAAATACAAGGTGAGAGATTAGCTAGACACAGGATTAAAATACAAGGTGGGAGATTAGCTAGACACGGGATTAAAATACAAAATGAGAGATTAGCTAGTGAAGTACGGACTGAATAATAACAAGAATGTTCTCATTAGATTCCCTTTTTTCGAGTTGCAAAACACTTATTTATCAGGCTGGCACACACACACACACACACAGACACACACACACACAGACACACACAGACACACACACACACACACACACACACACACACACACACACAGACACAGACACAGACACACACACACACACACACACACACACACACACAGACACACATACACACAGACTTCTACAAGTAGTATAGTCCGTCACATTCCTTATCACCATAGTCTAGCAATTCCTTTCCATCTAACTAAGTCTCCTTGAATCGATCACTTCTCTCCATCACAGGAGGCTGGTGGGATGAGCTACAGGAGGACGGGCTCATTCTAATGGCTGGATTACAACCAATGAAATGGCGTTAAACATGTGTTTTTCCATCCGTTTGATACCGTTCCATTAATTCCCATTCCAGCCATTACCTCATAAAGCTCCTCCCCCACCAGCCTCCTCTGCTCTCTATGCAGGCAGTGACATTAGCTAAATCTACATAAATCTACATAAATGAAGAGTATTTTTCCTGAGAGAAAAGACTTGTGAAAATGCTTCTTTATCATTTGGTTTAGAGGATACATCAGCGTGATGTATTGGACACACATTTATCTTGCAGACTGGTTGGCGACCACGAGCTTAAATTAATGCAAATACTATTCACTTCGGTGGTTTGGATTTAAATTGTGTTTTGTGTTTTGCATTGTTCCCTGCATATGAATCTCCAGATGAAGAGAGTCAAGACATATAGCAGCCTATTCATCACAACCACACAGAAATCAATCAATGTATTGATAAACTACCAAGGGAGTTTAAAAAAAAATATATATATATATATATATATCCTTAACTTTTCAGCAAACTCTTGGTTGTACACAAACCACAAACCACTAAAGAAATGAGTAATGGCAGAACCCAGTGTTCTGTTCCAGTTGAAGCCAAACAGCAAAACGGATCATGTGGAAGTGGATGTTTCAGTCAGATAGAGAGGAGGGAGAGCATCAGCATTCAGGAGGAACCTCAGAGTTTTAATGGACCTTCTAATATGTTTTATCAAAATGGAGACGTGCTCAGCCATGAAAGATATTCTGGAGTTAAACTGGAAATGGCCCCCTTTGGACTGGAGTTAGATTCATAAAATGAGACGGGAGAGGAGGGGGAGCGCACTGCTGCGGGGAGAGGCAATATGAACTATTCATTTAGTTTAAACATTCATTACAGGTAGATAAAAATTATTAGGAGAGGGACTGCATCCCAAATCCACCCTACTTTTCAATAGGGTCCATTGGGAATAGGGTGATGTAGTTCTCTGGGTCAACAGCAGTGCACTATATAGGAACATCTCTCAGTGAAGGCAGCAGTGGAGAGGAGAAGCTCTGGGAGGGAGGATGTGGCCTAGCTGTCGGAGGGAGGAAGTGGCCTAGCTGTCGGAGGGAGGAAGTGGCCTAGCTGTCGGAGGGAGGAAGTGGCCTAGCTGTCGGAGGGAGGAAGTGGCCTAGCTGTCGGAGGGAGGATGTGGCCTAGCTGTCGGAGGGAGGATGTGGCCTAGCTGTCGGAGGGAGGAAGTGGCCTAGCTGTCGGAGGGAGGATGTGGCCTAGCTGTCGGAGGGAGGATGTGGCCTAGCTGTCGGAGGGAGGATGTGGCCTAGCTGTCGGAGGGAGGAAGTGGCCTAGCTGTCGGAGGGAGGAAGTGGCCTAGCTGTCGGAGGGAGGAAGTGGCCTAGCTGTCGGAGGGAGGAAGTGGCCTAGCTGTCGGAGGGAGGATGTGGCCTAGCTGTCGGAGGGAGGATGTGGCCTAGCTGTCGGAGGGAGGAAGTGGCCTAGCTGTCGGAGGGAGGATGTGGCCTAGCTGTCGGAGGGAGGAAGTGGCCTAGCTGTCGGAGGGAGGAAGTGGCCTAGCTGTCAGAGGGAGGATGTGGCTGTCGGAGGGAGGAAGCGGCCTAGCTGTCAGAGGGAGGATGTGGCCTAGCTGTCAGAGGGAGGATGTGGCCTAGCTGTCGGAGGGAGGAAGTGGCCTAGCTGTCAGAGGGAGGAAGTGGCCTAGCTGTCAGAGGGAGGAAGTGGCCTAGCTGTCAGAGGGAGGAAGTGGCCTAGCTGTCAGAGGGAGGAAGCGGCCTAGCTGTCGGAGGGAGGATGTGGCCTAGCTGTCGGAGGGAGGAAGTGGCCTAGCTGTCAGAGGGAGGAAGTGGCCTAGCTGTCGGAGGGAGGAAGTGGCCTAGCTGTCAGAGGGAGGATGTGGCTGTCGGAGGGAGGAAGTGGCCTAGCTGTCGGAGGGAGGAAGTGGCCTAGCTGTCAGAGGGAGGAAGTGGCCTAGCTGTCAGAGGGAGGATGTGGCTGTCGGAGGGAGGAAGTGGCCTAGCTGTCAGAGGGAGGATGTGGCTGTCGGAGGGAGGAAGTGGCCTAGCTGTCGGAGGGAGGAAGTGGCTGTCGGAGGGAGGATGTGGCCTAGCTGTCAGAGGGAGGAAGTGGCCTAGCTGTCGGAGGGAGGAAGTAGCTGTCAGAGGGAGGATGTGGCCTAGCTGTCGGAGGGAGGAAGTGGCCTAGCTGTCGGAGGGAGGAAGTGGCCTAGCTGTAGGAGGGAGGATGTGGCCTAGCTGTCGGAGGGAGGAAGTGGCCTAGCTGTAGGAGGGAGGATGTGGCCTAGCTGTCAGAGGGAGGAAGTGGCCTAGCTGTCGGAGGGAGGAAGTGGCTGTCGGAGGGAGGAAGTGGCCTAGCTGTCGGAGGGAGGAAGTGGCTGTCGGAGGGAGGAAGTGGCTGTAGGAGAGAGGATGTGGCCTAGCTGTCGGAGGGAGGATGTGGCCTAGCTGTCAGAGGGAGGAAGTGGCCTAGCTGTCGGAGGGAGGAAGTGGCTGTCGGAGGGAGGAAGTGGCCTAGCTGTCGGAGGGAGGAAGTGGCTGTCGGAGGGAGGAAGTGGCCTAGCTGTCGGAGGGAGGAAGTGGCTGTCGGAGGGAGGAAGTGGCCTAGCTGTCGGAGGGAGGAAGTGGCCTAGCTGTCGGAGAGAGGATGTGGCCTAGCTGTCGGAGGGAGGAAGTGGCCTAGCTGTCGGAGGGAGGAAGTGGCTGTCGGAGGGAGGAAGTGGCCTAGCTGTCGGAGGGAGGAAGTGGCCTAGCTGTCGGAGGGAGGAAGTGGCTGTCGGAGGGAGGAAGTGGCCTAGCTGTCGGAGGGAGGATGTGGCCTAGCTGTCGGAGGGAGGAAGTGGCCTAGCTGTCAGAGGGAGGATGTGGCCTAGCTGTCGGAGGGAGGATGTGGCCTAGCTGTCGGAGGGAGGAAGTGGCCTAGCTGTCAGAGGGAGGATGTGGCCTAGCTGTCGGAGGGAGGAAGTGGCTGTCGGAGGGAGGAAGTGGCCTAGCTGTCGGAGGGAGGATGTGGCCTAGCTGTCGGAGGGAGGAAGTGGCCTAGCTGTCAGAGGGAGGATGTGGCCTAGCTGTCAGAGGGAGGAAGTGGCCTAGCTGTCAGAGGGAGGATGTGGCCTAGCTGTCGGAGGGAGGAAGTGGCTGTCGGAGGGAGGAAGTGGCCTAGCTGTCGGAGAGAGGATGTGGCCTAGCTGTCGGAGGGAGGAAGTGGCCTAGCTGTCGGAGGGAGGATGTGGCCTAGCTGTCGGAGGGAGGAAGTGGCCTAGCTGTAGGAGGGAGGAAGTGGCCTAGCTGTCGGAGGGAGGAAGTGGCCTAGCTGTCGGAGGGAGGAAGTGGCCTAGCTGTCAGAGGGAGGATGTGGCCTAGCTGTCGGAGGGAGGAAGTGGCCTAGCTGTCGGAGGGAGGAAGTGGCCTAGCTGTCGGAGGGAGGAAGTGGCCTAGCTGTCGGAGGGAGGAAGTGGCCTAGCTGTCAGAGGGAGGAAGTGGCCTAGCTGTCAGAGGGAGGAAGTGGCCTAGCTGTCGGAGGGAGGAAGTGGCCTAGCTGTCGGAGGGAGGAAGTGGCCTAGCTGTCAGAGGGAGGATGTGGCCTAGCTGTCGGAGGGAGGAAGTGGCCTAGCTGTCGGAGGGAGGAAGTGGCCTAGCTGTCGGAGGGAGGATGTGGCCTAGCTGTCGGAGGGAGGATGTGGCCTAGCTGTCGGAGGGAGGATGTGGCCTAGCTGTCGGAGGGAGGATGTGGCCTAGCTGTCGGAGGGAGGATGTGGCCTAGCTGTCAGAGGGAGGAAGTGGCTGTCGGAGGGAGGATGTGGCCTAGCTGTCGGAGGGAGGATGTGGCCTAGCTGTCGGAGGGAGGATGTGGCCTAGCTGTCGGAGGGAGGAAGTGGCCTAGCTGTCGGAGGGAGGAAGTGGCCTAGCTGTCGGAGGGAGGAAGTGGCTGTCGGAGGGAGGATGTGGCCTAGCTGTCGGAGGGAGGATGTGGCCTAGCTGTCGGAGGGAGGAAGCGGCCTAGCTGTCGGAGGGAGGAAGTGGCTGTCGGAGGGAGGATGTGGCCTAGCTGTCGGAGGGAGGAAGTGGCCTAGCTGTCAGAGGGAGGAAGTGGCCTAGCTGTCAGAGGGAGGAAGTGGCCTAGCTGTCGGAGGGAGGAAGTGGCCTAGCTGTCGGAGGGAGGAAGTGGCTGTCGGAGGGAGGAAGTGGCCTAGCTGTCGGAGGGAGGAAGTAGCTGTCAGAGGGAGGATGTGGCCTAGCTGTCGGAGGGAGGAAGTGGCCTAGCTGTCGGAGGGAGGAAGTGGCTGTCGGAGGGAGGATGTGGCCTAGCTGTCAGAGGGAGGAAGTGGCCTAGCTGTCGGAGGGAGGAAGTGGCTGTCGGAGGGAGGAAGTGGCCTAGCTGTCGGAGGGAGGAAGTGGCTGTCGGAGGGAGGAAGTGGCCTAGCTGTCGGAGGGAGGAAGTGGCTGTCGGAGGGAGGAAGTGGCCTAGCTGTCGGAGGGAGGAAGTGGCTGTCGGAGGGAGGAAGTGGCCTAGCTGTCGGAGGGAGGAAGTGGCCTAGCTGTCAGAGGGAGGATGTGGCCTAGCTGTCGGAGGGAGGATGTGGCCTAGCTGTCGGAGGGAGGAAGTGGCCTAGCTGTCGGAGGGAGGATGTGGCCTAGCTGTCAGAGGGAGGAAGTGGCCTAGCTGTCAGAGGGAGGATGTGGCCTAGCTGTCGGAGGGAGGAAGTGGCTGTCGGAGGGAGGAAGTGGCCTAGCTGTCGGAGGGAGGAAGTGGCTGTCGGAGGGAGGAAGTGGCCTAGCTGTCGGAGGGAGGAAGTGGCCTAGCTGTCGGAGGGAGGATGTGGCCTAGCTGTCGGAGGGAGGAAGTGGCTGTCGGAGGGAGGAAGTGGCCTAGCTGTCGGAGGGAGGATGTGGCCTAGCTGTCAGAGGGAGGAAGTGGCCTAGCTGTCAGAGGGAGGATGTGGCCTAGCTGTCGGAGGGAGGAAGTGGCTGTCGGAGGGAGGAAGTGGCCTAGCTGTCGGAGAGAGGATGTGGCCTAGCTGTCGGAGGGAGGAAGTGGCCTAGCTGTCGGAGGGAGGATGTGGCCTAGCTGTCGGAGGGAGGAAGTGGCCTAGCTGTAGGAGGGAGGAAGTGGCCTAGCTGTCGGAGGGAGGAAGTGGCCTAGCTGTCGGAGGGAGGAAGTGGCCTAGCTGTCAGAGGGAGGATGTGGCCTAGCTGTCGGAGGGAGGAAGTGGCCTAGCTGTCAGAGGGAGGAAGTGGCCTAGCTGTCAGAGGGAGGATGTGGCCTAGCTGTCGGAGGGAGGAAGTGGCCTAGCTGTCGGAGGGAGGAAGTGGCCTAGCTGTCGGAGGGAGGATGTGGCCTAGCTGTCGGAGGGAGGATGTGGCCTAGCTGTCGGAGGGAGGATGTGGCCTAGCTGTCGGAGGGAGGATGTGGCCTAGCTGTCGGAGGGAGGATGTGGCCTAGCTGTCAGAGGGAGGAAGTGGCTGTCGGAGGGAGGATGTGGCCTAGCTGTCGGAGGGAGGATGTGGCCTAGCTGTCGGAGGGAGGAAGTGGCCTAGCTGTCGGAGGGAGGAAGTGGCCTAGCTGTCGGAGGGAGGAAGTGGCCTAGCTGTCGGAGGGAGGAAGTGGCCTAGCTGTCGGAGGGAGGAAGTGGCCTAGCTGTCGGAGGGAGGATGTGGCCTAGCTGTCGGAGGGAGGATGTGGCCTAGCTGTCGGAGGGAGGAAGTGGCCTAGCTGTCAGAGGGAGGAAGTGGCCTAGCTGTCAGAGGGAGGATGTGGCCTAGCTGTCGGAGGGAGGATGTGGCCTAGCTGTCGGAGGGAGGATGTGGCCTAGCTGTCAGAGGGAGGATGTGGCTGTCGGAGGGAGGATGTGGCTGTCGGAGGGAGGATGTGGCTGTCGGAGGGAGGATGTGGCCTAGCTGTCGGAGGGAGGAAGTGGCCTAGCTGTGAGAGGGAGGAAGTGGCCTAGCTGTCGGAGGGAGGATGTGGCCTAGCTGTCGGAGGGAGGAAGTGGCCTAGCTGTCGGAGGGAGGATGTGGCCTAGCTGTCAGAGGGAGGATGTGGCTGTCGGAGGGAGGATGTGGCCTAGCTGTCGGAGGGAGGATGTGGCTGTCGGAGGGAGGATGTGGCCTAGCTGTCGGAGGGAGGAAGTGGCTGTCGGAGGGAGGAAGTGGCCTAGCTGTCGGAGGGAGGATGTGGCTGTCGGAGGGAGGATGTGGCCTAGCTGTCGGAGGGAGGATGTGGCTGTCGGAGGGAGGATGTGGCCTAGCTGTCGGAGGGAGGATGTGGCCTAGCTGTCGGAGGGAGGATGTGGCCTAGCTGTCAGAGGGAGGATGTGGCCTAGCTGTCAGAGGGAGGATGTGGCCTAGCTGTCAGAGGGAGGATGTGGCCTAGCTGTCGGAGGGAGGATGTGGCCTAGCTGTCAGAGGGAGGATGTGGCCTAGCTGTAGGAGGGAGGATGTGGCCTAGCTGTAGGAGGGAGGATGTGGCCTAGCTGTCGGAGGGAGGATGTGGCCTAGCTGTCGAAGGGAGGAAGTGGCTGTCGGAGGGAGGAAGTAGCTGTCAGAGGGAGGATGTGGCCTAGCTGTCGGAGGGAGGAAGTAGCTGTCAGAGGGAGGATGTGGCCTAGCTGTCGGAGGGAGGAAGTAGCTGTCAGAGGGAGGATGTGGCCTAGCTGTCGGAGGGAGGAAGTAGCTGTCAGAGGGAGGATGTGGCCTAGCTGTCGGAGGGAGGAAGTAGCTGTCAGAGGGAGGAAGCGGCCTAGCTGTCGGAGGGAGGAAGTAGCTGTCAGAGGGAGGATGTGGCCTAGCTGTCGGAGGGAGGAAGTAGCTGTCAGAGGGAGGAAGCGGCCTAGCTGTCGGAGGGAGGAAGTAGCTGTCAGAGGGAGGATGTGGCCTAGCTGTCGGAGGGAGGAAGTAGCTGTCAGAGGGAGGATGTGGCCTAGCTGTCGGAGGGAGGAAGTGGCCTAGCTGTCGGAGGGAGGATGTGGCTGTCGGAGGGAGGAAGTGGCTGTCGGAGGGAGGAAGTGGCTGTCGGAGGGAGGAAGTGGCTGTAGGAGAGAGGAAGTGGCTGTCGGAGGGAGGAAGTGGCCTAGCTGTCGGAGGGAGGATGTGGCCTAGCTGTCGGAGGGAGGATGTGGCCTAGCTGTCGGAGGGAGGAAGTGGCCTAGCTGTAGGAGGGAGGAAGTGGCCTAGCTGTCGGAGGGAGGAAGTGGCCTAGCTGTCGGAGGGAGGAAGTGGCCTAGCTGTAGGAGGGAGGATGTGGCCTAGCTGTAGGAGGGAGGAAGTGGCCTAGCTGTCGGAGGGAGGAAGTGGCCTAGCTGTAGGAGGGAGGATGTGGCCTAGCTGTCGGAGGGAGGAAGTGGCTGTCGGAGGGAGGAAGTGGCCTAGCTGTAGGAGGGAGGAAGTGGCCTAGCTGTCGGAGGGAGGAAGTGGCCTAGCTGTAGGAGGGAGGAAGTGGCCTAGCTGTCGGAGGGAGGAAGTGGCCTAGCTGTCGGAGGGAGGAAGCGGCCTAGCTGTCAGAGGGAGGATGTGGCCTAGCTGTCGGAGGGAGGAAGTGGCCTAGCTGTCAGAGGGAGGATGTGGCCTAGCTGTCGGAGGGAGGAAGTGGCCTAGCTGTCAGAGGGATGAAGCGGCCTAGCTGTCGGAGGGACGATGTGGCCTAGCTGTCGGAGGTAGGAAGTGGCCTAGCTGTCAGAGGGAGGATGTGGCCTAGCTGTCGGAGGGAGGATGTGGCCTAGCTGTCGGAGGGAGGAAGTGGCCTAGCTGTCGGAGGGAGGATGTGGCCTAGCTGTCGGAGGGAGGAAGTGGCCTAGCTGTCGGAGGGAGGAAGTGGCCTAGCTGTGGGAGGGAGGAAGTGGCTGTCGGAGGGAGGAAGTGGCCTAGCTGTAGGAGGGAGGATGTGGCCTAGCTGTCGGAGGGAGGATGTGGCCTAGCTGTCGGAGGGAGGAAGTGGCCTAGCTGTCGGAGGGAGGAAGTGGCCTAGCTGTCAGAGGGAGGATGTGGCCTAGCTGTCGGAGGGAGGAAGTGGCCTAGCTGTCGGAGGGAGGATGTGGCCTAGCTGTCGGAGGGAGGAAGTGGCCTAGCTGTCAGAGGGAGGATGTGGCTGTCGGAGGGAGGATGTGGCCTAGCTGTCGGAGGGAGGATGTGGCCTAGCTGTCGGAGGGAGGATGTGGCCTAGCTGTCGGAGGGAGGAAGTGGCCTAGCTGTCAGAGGGAGGATGTGGCCTAGCTGTCGGAGGGAGGATGTGGCCTAGCTGTCGGAGGGAGGAAGTGGCCTAGCTGTCAGAGGGAGGAAGTGGCTGTCGGAGGGAGGAAGTGGCCTAGCTGTCGGAGGGAGGATGTGGCCTAGCTGTCGGAGGGAGGAAGTGGCTGTAGGAGGGAGGATGTGGCCTAGCTGTCGGAGGGAGGATGTGGCCTAGCTGTAGGAGGGAGGATGTGGCTGTCGGAGGGAGGATGTGGCCTAGCTGTCGGAGGGAGGATGTGGCTGTCGGAGGGAGGATGTGGCCTAGCTGTCGGAGGGAGGATGTGGCCTAGCTGTAGGAGGGAGGATGTGGCTGTCGGAGGGAGGATGTGGCCTAGCTGTCGGAGGGAGGATGTGGCTGTCGGAGGGAGGATGTGGCCTAGCTGTCGGAGGGAGGATGTGGCTGTCGGAGGGAGGATGTGGCCTAGCTGTCGGAGGGAGGATGTGGCCTAGCTGTCGGAGGGAGGATGTGGCCTAGCTGTAGGAGAGAGGAAGTGGCTGTCGGAGGGAGGAAGTGGCCTAGCTGTCGGAGGGAGGAAGTGGCCTAGCTGTCGGAGGGAGGATGTGGCTGTCGGAGGGAGGATGTGGCCTAGCTGTCAGAGGGAGGAAGTAGCTGTCAGAGGGAGGATGTGGCCTAGCTGTCGGAGGGAGGATGTGGCCTAGCTGTCGGAGGGAGGAAGTGGCCTAGCTGTCAGAGGGAGGATGTGGCCTAGCTGTCGGAGGGAGGAAGTGGCCTAGCTGTCAGAGGGAGGATGTGGCCTAGCTGTCGGAAGGAGGATGTGGCCTAGCTGTCGGAGGGAGGATGTGGCCTAGCTGTCGGAGGGAGGATGTGGCCTAGCTGTCGGAGGGAGGATGTGGCCTAGCTGTCGGAGGGAGGATGTGGCCTAGCTGTCGGAGGGAGGATGTGGCCTAGCTGTCGGAGGGAGGAAGTGGCTGTCGGAGGCAGACCGCTTCTGTTCCTGTCATGGTAGCAGGACTTGAAACGGTTGAGGAATGAAGACCTGAATATTTAATGGAGGCTAGTGCCTTGCCCGCCCATCTCCATGGATGCAGCCACTGCTACAGACCATAATATGACCAACAAAACCAGCTTTAAAGAAAAAGAGATGGAGGGGGTCGGACCACGAGAAGACCTCTTCATTCTTGAAAGTCTGTGTTGCTGGGGGGAGGGGTGTACATTGAGATATTTGAGTTTGAATTTTAGGACCTCTTTAGGAAGAGACAGAGACACACACACAGAGAAGAGAGAGACACACACAGAGAAGAGAGACACACACACAGAGAAGAGAGAGAGAGACCAGCATCATCATCCATGACAACTGTCAGCACTAATGAGAGCAGCTGTCTTCAGGACAGGACATATAGCACGCCCGCCCGCCCGCCCGCCCGCCCGCCCGCGGACTGGGACCCCAGGGGTGAGGGGTCCCAGTCCCCCTCACCCCTGGTGTCCCATCCATCTACCTCCCCAGTCCCAGTCCCCCTCACCCCTGGTGTCCCATGCATCTACCTCCCCAGTCCAAGTCCCCCTCACCCCTGGTGTCCCATCCATCTACCTCCCCAGTCCCAGTCCCCCTCACCCCTGGTGTCCCATCTATCTACCTCCCCAGTCCCAGTCCCACTCACCCCTGGTGTCCCATCCATCTACCTCCCCAGTCCTCCTCATCCCACAGCTGTATCCCCTCGCCACTCTCCACAACCCTCTCCTCCTCACCATGTTTGGTCTATGCAGCTTTATCCTCTGAGTCTCTGCTGGATTCGACGGCCCGCGCCAACCCATCTGCCATCAACGCATCCTCCAGAGTCCTGCGGGCCTGGATCACCTTTAGCTCCTGTTCCCTGTGGACACAGAGAGGACTGGGTTAGGGATGAACACAGAGAGGACTGGGTTAGGGATGGACACAGAGAGGACTGGGTTAGGGATGGACACAGAGAGATGACTGGGTTAGGGATGGACACAGAGAGGACTGGGTTAGGGATGGAGACAGAGAGGACTGGGTTAGGGATGAACACAGAGAGGACTGGGTTAGTGATGGACACAGAGAGGACTGGGCTAGGGATGAACACAGAGAGGACTGGGTTAGGGATGGACACAGAGAGGACTGGGCTAGGGACGAACACAGAGAGGACTGGGTTAGGGACGGACACAGAGAGGACTGGGTTAGGGACGAACACAGAGAGGACTGGGTTAGGGATGGACACAGAGAGGACTGGGCTAGGGACGAACACAGAGAGGACTGGGTTAGGGACGGACACAGAGAGGACTGGGTTAGGGACGAACACAGAGAGGACTGGGTTAGGGACGAACACAGAGAGGACTGGGTTAGGGATGAGACAGAGAGGACTGGGTTAGGGATGGACACAGAGAGGACTGGGTTAGGGATGGACACAGAGAGGACTGGGTTAGGGATGGACACAGAGAGGACTGGGTTAGGGATGGACACAGAGAGGACTGGGTTAGGGATGAACACAGAGAGGACTGGGTTAGTGTGTGGGGACTGGGTTAGTGTGTGTGGACCGGGTTAGTGTGTGTGGACCGGGTTAGTGTGTGTGGACTGGGTTAGTGTGTGGGGACCGGGTTAGTGTGTGTGGACCGGGTTAGTGTGTGTGGACCGGGTTAGTGTGTGTGGACCGGGTTAGTGTGTGTGGACCGGGTTAGTGTGTGTGGGTTAGTGTGTGGGGACCGGGTTAGTGTGTGGGGACCGGGTTAGTGTGTGTGGACCGGGTTAGTGTGTGTGGACTGGGTTAGTGTGTGTGGACCGGGTTAATGTGTGTGGACCGGGTTAGTGTGTGTGGGTTAGTGTGTGTGTGGACCGGGTTAGTGTGTGTGTGGGTTAGTGTGTGTGGACCGGGTTAGTGTGTGTGGACCGGGTTAGTGTGTGTGGACCGGGTTAGTGTGTGGGGACCGGGTTAGTGTGTGTGGACCGGGTTAGTGTGTGGGGACCGGGTTAGTGTGTGTGTGGGTTAGTGTGTGTGGACCGGGTTAGTGTGTGTGGACCGGGTTAGTGTGTGTGGACCGGGTTAGTGTGTGGGGACAGGGTTAGTGTGTGTGGACCGGGTTAGTGTGTGGGGACTGGGTTAGTGTGTGTGGACCGGGTTAGTGTGTGTGGACCGGGTTAGTGTGTGTGGGTTAGTGTGTGGGGACAGGGTTAGTGTGTGTGGACCGGGTTAGTGTGTGTGTGGGTTAGTGTGTGGGGACCGGGTTAGTGTGTGGGGAGAACAATAGAGTAGCCAGGGTGTCTGGGCCCAAACAGCTTTATTACAGGACAGTGCCTGCCTCACTCCTTAATTAGAGGAGGAAAGGACTAAACACACAGACAGACACACACACACAGACACACACACACACACACACACACACACACACACACACACACACACACACACACACACACACACACACACACACACACACACACACACACACACACACACACACACACACACACACACACACACACACACACACACACACACACACACACACACACACACACACACACACACACAGAGAGAGAGAAAGGAAATGCAGCAGCCTGTCTGGTTGGTGTTACAGTGTATTTGAGGTAGATATATACAAGGAACGGAGGTGGAGTGAGGGGAGGAGCGAAGGTGGTGAGGAGCGTTCATAAATCCGTCGGGTCCAGGGGATTTACCACACTGCATAGATTGACTTGCAAACACCATCTCTTCTACAGAGAACTGTTCTTCTAATTCAGCAACTATCTCAGGTTCAACTGTAGGAATGTCTAAGTTCTCAAAGGTGTCGAGTAAGGTAGCATTACCAGCGGATTCCAAAGTGTATAATTGTGAGTAAAAGTTATTAAAGCATGAAATGACCTCTAAATCATCAATACATTTGTTACCCAGCTCTCTCAGGTATGGTTTGATTTGCGGTTCTTATAACACAGCTGGTGTGCTAGCATTTCCCCTGATTTCTCTCCATGTTCATCCTTTTCCTATATGAATATTTACTCGTTCCATGTTCAGCTCGTGGAGTTGAAAGAAGATCAAACTCTGTCTGATGTGTCAAACGTTGTTTTTGTAAATATGCGGATGAAGAGTGTAAATATGCCATAACCAAATCCAAGATGTTATTTCTATGTTCCCCTTGGCGTTGAATATTACACTTCTTTAATCTTGTTCTGTACGAAATAATTAGCCCCCTACCAGGTAGAGCCAGTACAGGTAGAGTCAGTACAGGTAGAGTCAGTACAGGTAGAGTCAGTACAGGTAGAGTCAATGCAGGTAGAGTCAGTGCAGGTAGAGCCAGTACAGGTAGAGTCAGTACAGGTAGAGTCAATGCAGGTAGAGTCAGTGCAGGTAGAGTCAGTACAGGTAGAGTCAGTACAGGTAGAGTCAATGCAGGTAGAGTCAGTGCAGGTAGAGTCAGTACAGGTAGAGTCAGTACAGGTACGGTCAGTACAGGTAGGGTCAGTACAGGTGTAGTCAGTACAGGTAGAGTCAGTACAGGTAGAGGCAGTACAGGTAGAGTCAGTACAGGTAGAGTCAGTACAGGTAGAGTCAGTACAGGTAGAGTCAGTACAGGTAGGGTCAGTACAGGTAGAGTCAGTGCAGGTAGAGTCAGTACAGGTAGGGTCAGTACAGGTAGTCAGTACAGGTAGTCAGTACAGGTAGTCAGTACAGGTAGGGTCAGTACAGGTAGAGTCAGTACAGGTAGAGTCAGTACAGGTAGGGTCAGTATAGTTAGAGGCAGCACATGTAGAGGCAGTACAGGTAGAGGCAGTACAGGTAGGGTCAGTACAGGTAGAGTCAGTACAGGTAGGGTCAGTACAGGTAGAGGCAGTACAGGTAGAGTCAGTACAGGTAGAGTCAGTACAGGTAGGGTCAGTACAGGTAGAGGCAGTACAGGTAGAGGCAGTACAGGTAGAGTCAGTACAGGTAGAGTCAGTACAGGTAGGGTCAGTACAGGTAGAGTCAGTACAGGTAGAGTCAGTACAGGTAGAGTCAGTACAGGTTGGGTCAGTACAGGTAGAGTCAGTACAGGTAGAGTCAGTACAGGTAGAGTCAGTACAGGTAGAGGCAGTACAGGTAGAGTCAGTACAGGTAGAGTCAGTACAGGTAGAGGCAGTACAGGTAGAGGCAGTACAGGTAGAGTCAGTACAGGTAGGGTCAGTACAGGTAGGGTCAGTACAGGTAGGGTCAGTATAGTTAGAGGCAGCACATGTAGAGGCAGTACAGGTAGAGGCAGTACAGGTAGGGTCAGTACGGGTAGGGTCAGTACGGGTAGAGTCAGTACGGGTAGAGTCAGTACGGGTAGAGTCAGTACGGGTAGAGTCAGTACAGTTAGAGTCAGTACAGGTAGAGGCAGTACAGGTAGAGGCAGTACAGGTAGAGTCAGTACAGGTAGGGTCAGTACAGGTAGGGTCAGTACAGGTAGGGTCAGTATAGTTAGAGTCAGTACAGGTAGAGGCAGTACAGGTAGAGGCAGTACAGGTAGGGTCAGTACAGGTAGGGTCAGTACAGGTAGGGTCAGTATAGTTAGAGGCAGCACATGTAGAGGCAGTACAGGTAGAGGCAGTACAGGTAGGGTCAGTACAGGTAGAGTCAGTACAGGTAGGGTCAGTACAGGTAGAGGCAGTACAGGTAGAGGCAGTACAGGTAGAGGCAGTACAGGTAGAGTCAGTACAGGTAGGGTCAGTACAGGTAGGGTCAGTACAGGTAGGGTCAGTACAGGTAGGGTCAGTATAGTTAGAGTCAGTACAGGTAGAGTCAGTACAGGTAGAGGCAGTACAGGTAGAGGCAGTACAGGTAGAGTCAGTACAGGTAGAGTCAGTACAGGTAGGGTCAGTACAGGTAGAGGCAGTACAGGTAGAGTCAGTACAGGTAGAGTCAGTACAGGTAGAGTCAGTACAGGTTGGGTCAGTACAGGTAGAGTCAGTACAGGTAGAGGCAGTACAGGTAGAGTCAGTACAGGTAGGGTCAGTACAGGTAGAGGCAGTACAGGTAGAGGCAGTACAGGTAGAGGCAGTACAGGTAGAGTCAGTACAGGTAGAGTCAGTACAGGTAGAGTCAGTACAGGTAGGGTCAGTACAGGTAGAGTCAGTACAGGTAGAGGCAGTACAGGTAGAGTCAGTACAGGTAGAGGCAGTACAGGTAGAGTCAGTACAGGTAGGGTCAGTACAGGTAGAGTCAGTACAGGTAGAGTCAGTACAGGTAGAGTCAGTACAGGTAGGGTCAGTACAGGTAAAGTCAGTACAGGTAAAGTCAGTACAGGTAGGGTCAGTACAGGTAGAGCCAGTACAGGTAGAGCCAGTACAGGTAGAGCCAGTACAGGTAGAGCCAGTACAGGTAGAGTCAGTACAGGTAGAGGCAGTACAGGTAGAGGCAGTACAGGTAGAGGCAGTACAGGTTGGGTCAGTACAGGTTGGGTCAGTACAGGTAGAGTCAGTACAGGTAGAGTCAGTACAGGTAGAGTCAGTACAGGTAGAGGCAGTACAGGTAGAGTCAGTACAGGTAGAGTCAGTACAGGTAGAGTCAGTACAGGTAGGGTCAGTACAGGTAGAGTCAGTACAGGTAGAGGCAGTACAGGTAGAGTCAGCTTTAAGCTTTCATAGATTCCCCATACTGTTGGAGGTGTTTAAATGAAGAGAAAAGATCAATTTGAAACGATATAAAAGCAACAAAGGTTTCTCCTGATAGCAGTAGTGAGTTCAGCCCACAAGGGCAATAATTAGGCTGTGTATTTGCTAGAAGTCGTTTCATAGAAGAAAATGATCCAAAATGACTAATCGCAGAAATCTAGTGTCTTACAAAAAGTAGTCTATAGGTGAGAAGGGTCTTGTGAACTGACGAGAGAAAAATACTTCTCCATAGCTGTGGGATTGTGGAAACGCCACGCATCAGATAGGCCTTATGTCTTAAAGAAAAAGCTGAATTGTGGATCCTGTCTTTGATTAAGATGATAACCTTAGCAGAGCTACGATCCAGATTGGGAAACAGTACACAATACATATCACCACCTAGAATTAGGTCGGTGTGTGTGTCCATATTTGTTTAATCGAGAAAATACATTTGAGAAGAATGAACTGTTATACCAATTTGTTGCATAAGATAACCGGGTGTATTATACAGTCATCCAACTACAATAATGACATGGGTCAGCCTCTACATGTGACATTGACAACGGTATATTCTTACTTATTAAAATGGCCGCTCCTCTAGTTTCAGAATGAACATTGGAAGGATATGATTGACCCTCCTGTGGCGTGGTCTAAAGTGCCGAGCGGTGTGTCCTGAAGAAAGGAGATGTATACTTGAAGGTGATTTAAATGAGAAATAACCCTTTAATGGTTCACAGTAGATTTTCACATACTGATTTATGGTTCACTGGGTGATTTTAAAGATTTAACATTAAAGCTAGTAAAAGTGACCGGGCAACCAGCTGTCCCTCTCATGATATCGGGCCTAGCCATGTAAAGTCTACCAGCTGTCCCTCTCATGATATCATGCCTAGCCATGTAAAGTCTACCAGCTGTCCTTCTCATGATATTAGGCCTAGCCATGTAAAGTCAACCAGCTGTCCCTCTCATGATATCGGGCCTAGCCATGTAAAGTCTACCAGCTGTCCCTCTCATGATATCAGGCCTAGCCATGTAAAGTCTACCAGCTGTCCTTCTCATGATATTAGGCCTAGCCATGTAAATCAACCAGCTGTCCCTCTCATGATATTAGGACTAGTCATGTAAAGTCAACGAGCTGTCCCTCTCATGATATCGGGCCTAGCCATGTAAAGTCTACCAGCTGTCCCTCTCATGATATCGGGCCTAGCCATGTAAAGTCAACGAGCTGTCCCTCTCATGATATCAGGCCTAGCCATGTAAAGTCTACCAGCTGTCCCTCTCATGATATCAGGCCTAGCCATGTAAAGTCAACCAGCTGTCCCTCTCATGATATTAGGCCTAGCCATGTAAAGTCTACCAGCTGTCCCTCATGATATTAGGCCTAGCCATGTAAAGTCTACCAGCTGTCCCTCTCATGATATCAGGCCTAGCCATGTAAAGTCAACCAGCTGACCCTCTCATGATATTAGGCCTAGCCATGTAAAGTCTACCAGCTGTCCCTCTCATGATATTAGGCCTAGACATGTAAAGTCTACCAGCTGTCCCTCTCATGATATTAGGCCTAGCCATGTAAAGTCAACCAGCTGTCCCTCTCATGATATTAGGCCTAGCCAAGTAAATCAACCAGCTGTCCCTCATATTAGGCCTAGCCAAGTAAAGCAACCAGCTGTCCCTCATGATATCATGGCTATCCATGTAAAGTCAACCAGCTGTCCCCTTCGTGATTTTAGGCCTAGCAATGTAAAGTCTACCAGCTGTCCCTCTCATGATATTAGGCCTAGCCAAGTAAATCAACCAGCTGTCCCTCTCATGATATCAGGCCTAGCCAAGTAATGTCAACCAGCTGTCCCCCTCATGATATCGGGCCTAGCCATGTAAAGTCAACCAGCTGTCCCTCATGATATTAGGCCTAGCCATGTAAAGTCTACCAGCTGTCCCTCTCATGATATCGGGCCTAGCCATGTAGTCAACCAGCTGTCCCTCATATTAGGCCTAGCCAAGTAAAGCAACCAGCTGTCCCTCATGATATCAGGCCTATCCATGTAAAGTCAACCAGCTGTCCCCTTCATGATATTAGGCCTAGCCATGTAAAGTCTACCAGCTGTCCCTTCTCATGATATTAGGCCTAGCCAAGTAAATCAACCAGCTGTCCCTCATGATATCAGGCCTAGCCAAGTAATGTCAACCAGCTGTCCCCCTCATGATATCAGGCCTAGCCATGTAAAGTCAACCAGCTGTCCCTCATGATATTAGGCCTAGCCATGTAGTCAACCAGCTGTCCCCCTCATGATATCAGGCCTAGCCATGTAGTCAACCAGCTGTCCCCCTCATGATATTAGGCCTAGCCATGTAAAGTCAACCAGCTGTCCCCCTCATGATATTAGGCCTAGCCATGTAAAGTCAACCAGCTGTCCCCCTCGTGATATTAGGACTAGCCATGTAGTCAACCAGCTGTCCCTCTCATGATATTAGGCCTAGCCATGTAAAGTCAGGTGGGAAAAGGATAGATGCCAGATTACAATAACAACTAATCCATTAAACATTTTTCAAATGAGAAAATGTAAAAAAAAAAACTAAAGTTGAAGAAGAATTTAAAAAAAAACGTAAACAAACAATATTCTGAAGTTTGGAAAACTAGAACCACCCCTGATGACAAGGTAACCGCTAATCCCCACACACGATGTGTTTGTGGTGGGTAACACTAAACCTAGAGAGAGCCCTGATGAAATAGTGAAGGATTTAAACCAAGTTGAACATAATAAATAAATAATAAATACTTATTTATAACCCAAAACTAGGCGGTTTTAAAAGAAAGTATAAAACATTTGATAAATCACATCTTACAGCCAAATCCTGAGCACTCTGGTTTTCATCAAGGATCTCTCTGTACTTGGCTCCGTTCATCTTTCCCTCCATCCTGACTAGTCTCCCATTCCCTGCCGCTGAAAAACATCCCCACATTATGATGCTGCCAACACCATGCTTCACCGTAGGGATGGTGCCAGGTTTCCTCCAGACGTGACGCTTGGCATTCAGGCCAAGCCAGGTTCAATCTTGCGGTTTCATCAGACCAGAGAATCTTGTGTCCTTTAAGTTCCTTTCGACAAAACTCCAAGCGGGCTGTCATGTGCTTTTTAATGAGGAGTGGATTCCGTCTACCCACTCTACCATAAAGGCCTTAGTGCTGCAGAGATGGTTGTCCTTCTGGAAGTTTCTCCCATCTCCGCAGAGGAACTCCGGAGCTCTGTCAGAGTGACAATCGGGTTATCTAGGAAGAGTCTTGGTGGTTCCAAACTTCTTCCATTTCAGAATGATGGAGGCCACTGTGTTCTTGGGGACCTTCAATGCTACAGAAATGTTTTGTTACCCTTCCCCAGATCTGTGCTTTCGACACAATCTTGTCTCGGAGCTCAACGGACAATTTCTTCGATCTCATGGCTTGGTTTTTGCTCTGACATGCACTGTCAACTGTGGGACCTTATATAGACAGGTGTGTGCCTTTCCAAAGGACAATCAATTGAATTTACCGTAGGTGGACTCCAATCAAGTTGTAGAAACATCTCAAGGATGATCAATGGAAACAGGATGCGCCTGAGCTCAATTTCGAGTCTCATAGCAAATGGTCTGAATACTTAGTACAGGTAAAGTCAGTGCAGGTAGGGTCAGTACTGACTACCTGTACTGACCCTACCTGCACTGACTTTACCTGTACTAAGTATTCAGACCATTTGCTATGAGACTCGAAATTGAGCTCAGGCGCATCCTGTTTCCATTGATCATCCTTGAGATGTTTCTACAACTTGATTGGAGTCTACCTGCACTGACTCTACCTGCGCTGACTCTACCTGCACTGACTCTACCCGTACTGACCCTACCCGTACTGACTCTACCTACCTGTACTGACTCTACCTACCTGTACTGACTCTACCTACCTGTACTGACTCTACCTACCTGTACTGACTCTACCTACCTGTACTGACTCTACCTGTACTGTCTACCTACCTGTACTGACTCTACCTACCTGTACTGACTCTACCTACCTGTACTGACTCTACCTACCTGTACTGACTCTACCTACCTGTACTGACTCTACCTACCTGTACTGACCCTACCTGTACTGACCCTACCTGTACTGACCCTACCTGTACTGACCCTACCTGTACTGACTCTACCTGTACTGACTCTACCTGTACTGACCCTACCTGGACTGACCCTACCTGGACTGACCCTACCTGGACTGACCCTACCTGGACTGACCCTACCTGGACTGACCCTACCTGGACTGACTCTACCTGGACTGACTCTACCTGGACTGACTCTACCTGGACTGACCCTACCTGGACTGACCCTACCTGTACTGACCCTACCTGTACTGACCCTACCTGTACTGACTCTACCTGTACTGACTCTACCTGTACTGACCCTACCTGTACTGACCCTACCTGTACTGACCCTACCTGTACTGACCCTACCTGTACTGACTCTACCTGTACTGACTCTACCTGTACTGACTCTACCTGTACTGACCCTACCTGTACTGACTCTACCTGTACTGTCTCTCATTCTATGGAATGATCTGTCTTCTCTCATTCCATGGAATGATCTGTCTTCTCTCATTCCATGGAATGATCTGTCTTCTCTCTCCATGGGATCACAGAGGCATGAGAAAAACTGATCCATTCCACTCTTCTTCTCCCTCTCCACTCCCTCTCTCCTGTCCTCTTCGCCCTCACTCTTCCCTCACCACTCCCTCTCTCCACTTCTCCACTCCCTCTCTCCACTTCTCTACTCCCTCTCTCCACTTCTCCACTCCCTCGCTCTTCCCTCTCCACTCCCTCTCTCCAGTCCTCCACTCCCTCTCTCCAGTCCTCCACTCCCTCTTTCCACTTCTCCACTCCCTCGCTCTTCCCTCTCCACTCCCTCGCTCTTCCCTCTCCACTCCCTCTCTCCACTCCCTCGCTCCACTTCTCCACTCCCTCGCTCTTCCCTCTCCACTCCCTCTCTCCACTTCTCTTCTCCCGTCATCTTCTCCATCTCTCCTCTCCTCCCATAATAACCCAGAGAGAGCTGGTTATCGGAGCTCAGCTCAGTGTGACATCATGCTTTTGTATACACTGCCATCTACAGGATTAACACTGCACTCATAAGAGCTCCCAGTAACATGAAGGGAGAGGAGGGCTCCGGTGAAAAGTAGTGCACTATGTAGGGAATAGAGTGCCATTTGGGAAGCAGACGAAAGGTGTTATAAGCTACAAGGTGTTTCATGCCTTATAGTTCCAACAGATATGACTGACTGACTGGCTGATGACTGACTGGCTGGTGACTGGCTGATTGGCTGGCTGGTGACTGACTGGCTGATTGGCTGGCTGGTGACTGACTGGCTGGTGACTGGCTGATTGGCTGGCTGGTGACTGACTGGCTGGTGACTGACTGATTGGCTGACTGATTGGCTGACTGGTGACTGACTGGCTGGTGACTGACTGGCTGGTGACTGACTGGCTGGTGACTGACTGGCTGGTGACTGACTGGCTGGTGACTGACTGGCTGGTGACTGACTGGCTGGTGACTGACTGACTGACTGGCTGATGACTGACTGGCTGGTGACTGGCTGGCTGGTGACTGGCTGGCTGGTGACTGACTGATTGACTGGCTGGTGACTGACTGGCTGGTGACTGACTGGCTGGTGACTGACTGGCTGGTGACTGACTGGCTGATGACTGACTGGCTGGTGACTGACTGATTGGCTGACTGGTGACTGACTGGCTGGTGACTGGCTGATTGGCTGGCTGGTGACTGACTCACTGGCTGGCTGACTGGCTGACTCACTGGCTGGCTGACTGGCTGACTGGTGACTGACTCACTGGCTGGCTGACTGGCTGACTGGTGACTGACTGGCTGACTGGTGACTGACTCACTGGCTGGCTGGTGACTGACTGACTGGCTGGCTGGTGACTGACTGGCTGATGACTGACTGACTGACTGGCTGATTGGCTGGCTGGTGACTGACTGGCTGGTGACTGGTGACTGACTGTTACTGACTGGTGACTGACTGTTACTGACTGGTGACTGACTGTTACTGACTGGTGACTGACTGGTGACTGGCTGATTGATTGGCTGACTGGTGACTGACTGGCTGGTGACTGACAGGCTGGCTAACTGACTGACTGACTGGTGACTGACTGAATGAATGATTGACTGACTGGCTGACTGGCTGGCTGGTGACTGGCTGGCTGGTGACTGGCTGGCTGGTGACTGGCTGGCTGACTAGCTGGTGACTGACTGACTGGCTGGTGACTGACTGACTGGCTGGTGACTGACTGACTGGCTGGTGACTGACTGACTGGCTGGTGACTGACTGGCTGGCTGGTGACTGACTCACTGGCTGGCTGACTGAATGATTGACTGGCTGACTGACTAACTGGTGACTGACTAACTGGTGACTGACTGGCTGGTGACTGACTGGCTGGTGACTGGCTGGCTGGCTGGTGACTGACTGACTGGCTGGCTGGTGACTGACTGGCTGGCTGGTGACTGACTGGCTGGCTGACTGGCTGACTGACTAACTGGTGACTGGCTGGCTGGTGACTGGCTGGCTGGTGACTGGCTGGCTGGTGACTGACTGACTGACTGGCTGACTGAATGATTGACTGGCTGACTGACTGAATGATTGACTAACTGGTGACTGACTGAATGATTGACTGGCTGGCTGGCTGGTGACTGACTGACTAGCTGGTGACTGACTGACTGGCTGGTGACTGACTGACTGGCTGGTGACTGACTGGCTGACTGGTGACTGACTGGCTGACTGGTTACTGACTGGCTGACTAGCTGGTGACTGACTGACTGGCTGACTGGTGACTGACTGGCTGACTGGCTGGTGACTGACTGACTGGCTGGTGACTGACTGACTGGCTGGTGACTGACTGACTGACTGGATGGCTGGCTGACTGGCTGACTGACTAACTGGTGACTGGCTGGCTGGCGACTGGCTGGCTGGTGACTGACTAACTGGTGACTGGCTGGCTGGTGACTGGCTGGCTGGTGACTGACTGACTGACGGACTGGTGACTGACTGACTGGCTGGCTAGTGACTGACTGACTGGCTGGCTGGTGACTGACTGACTGGCTGGCTGGTGACTGACTCACTGGCTGGCTGGTGACTGACTCACTGGCTGGCTGGTGACTGGCTGGCTGGTGACTGACTCACTGACTGGCTGACTGGCTGATTGCCTGGCGACAAGAGACAGATCACTACAGATGACGCCAGATCCACTCCTCTCTCTCTGAACCATGTCACCTAGTGTATAGCAGAGATGTGTTTCAATACCAAGAGAAGGTGACAATCATTTCTACTTCACCACTGAGACTCAAAGTAGATCTGCACTGAGAACAAATTGCAAGGTAAAGGTCACCCTCTCTGGTCAAAAGTAGTCCACACCACAAAGGGAAAAGGGTACTGATTTCGGACGCGGTCTATATGTTGTTTGTGATGAAGAGTTTATTAAAACGCTCTCCCCATTGAGAGCCCTCAGCTCACCTTCACTATTATGAGTCCTGCAGGATTCACAGACACGTTGTTCTAGAATCAATGGGTCTATGTTCTAGAATCAATGGGTCTATGTTCTAGAATCAATGGGTCTATGTTCTAGAATCAATGGGTCTATGTTCTAGAATCAATGGGTCTATGTTCTAGAATCAATGGGTCTATGTTCTAGAATCAATGGGTCTATGTTCTAGAATCAATGGGTCTATGTTCTAGAATCAATGGGTCTATGTTCTAGAATCAATGGGTCTATGTTCTAGAATCAATGGGTCTATGTTCTAAAATCAATGGGTCTATGTTCTAAAATTAATGGGTCTGTGTTCTAGAATCAATGGGTCTGTGTTCTAGAATCAATGGGTCTGTGTCCTAGAATCAATGGGTCTGTGTTCTAGAATCAATGGGTCTATGTTCTAGAATCAATGGGTCTATGTTCTAGAATCAATGGGTCTATGTTCTAGAATCAGTGGGTCTATGTTCTAGAATCAGTGGGTCTATGTTCTAGAATCAATGGGTCTATGTTCTAGAATCAATGGGTCTATGTTCTAGAATCAATGGGTCTATGTTCTAGAATCAATGGGTCTATGTTCTAAAATCAATGGGTCTATGTTCTAGAATCAATGGGTCTATGTTCTAGAATCAATGGGTCTGTGTTCTAGAATCAATGGGTCTGTGTTCTAGAATCAATGGGTCTGTGTTCTAGAATCAATGGGTCTATGTTCTAGAATCAATGGGTCTATGTTCTAGAATCAATGGGTCTATGTTCTAGAATCAGTGGGTCTATGTTCTAGAATCAGTGGGTCTATGTTCTAGAATCAATGGGTCTATGTTCTAGAATCAATGGGTCTATGTTCTAGAATCAATGGGTCTATGTTCTAGAATCAATGGGTCTATGTTCTAAAATCAATGGGTCTATGTTCTAGAATCAATGGGTCTATGTTCTAGAATCAATGGGTCTATGTTCTAGAATCAATGGGTCTGTGTTCTAGAATCAATGGGTCTATGTTCTAGAATCAATGGGTCTATGTTCTAGAATCAATGGGTCTATGTTCTAGAATCAGTGGGTCTATGTTCTAGAATCAGTGGGTCTATGTTCTAGAATCAATGGGTCTATGTTCTAGAATCAGTGGGTCTATGTTCTAGAATCAATGGGTCTATGTTCTAGAATCAATGGGTCTATGTTCTAGAATCAGTGGGTCTATGTTCTAGAATCAGTGGGTCTATGTTCTAGAATCAATGGGTCTATGTTCTAGAATCAGTGGGTCTATGTTCTAGAATCAATGGGTCTATGTTCTAGAATCAATGGGTCTATGTTCTAGAATCAATGGGTCTATGTTCTAGAATCAATGGGTATATGTTCTAGAATCTTTGATTACCCATCAGCCTAGATCTTTCCCTAGCTACCAAATGTGATCCCTCAATCTGGATTCAGGCCGGGTCATAGTACCATCCCCACTGCATCCCTGGTGTTAAATAACATGGTAAAGGGTACGTATAAAAATGAAAGACTGGGCTGCCCTCTTCATTGACCTATCGAAGGCTTTTGATACTGTTGACCACTCTTTACTAATTCAAAGATTGTCTGCAATTGGCCTGGATCAAGCACCATAAAATACCTGACAGGCAGAACATGATGGCGTTAAATCAGGTTTCCGTGACATTAGGAAAAGGTGTCCCACAGGGGTCGATGTTTGGTCCTGTACTTTTTACTGTCTGTATAAACAATATAGGTCTATCTGCGAAACAAAAAGTGTAACATGCCGTGCAGAAAGCCTTTGTTGAACTGAAATTGGTAGTGAACGCAGGTAAAAACCACCGGCTACATGTTCTTTTCAAATACACTTCTATCTGATGATTTATGCATTGGATGGTGTCCTCATTGACGGTGTCCTCGTTGACGGTGTCCTCGTTGACGGTGTCCTCGTTGACGGTGTCCTCGTTGACGGTGTCCTCGTTGACGGTGTCCTCGTTGACGGTGTCCTCGTTGACGGTGTCCTCGTTGACGGTGTCCTCGTTGACGGTGTCCTCGTTGACGGTGTCCTCGTTGACGGTGTCCTCGTTGACGGTGTCCTCATTGACGGTGTCCTCGTTGACGGTGTCCTCGTTGACGGTGTCCTCGTTGACGGTGTCCTCGTTGACGGTGTCCTCGTTGACGGTGTCCTCGTTGACGGTGTCCTCATTGACGGTGTCCTCATTGACGGTGTCCTCATTGACGGTGTCCTCGTTGACGGTGTCCTCGTTGACGGTGTCCCCGCTTATAAATATCTGGCCATCTGGATTGACAAAAAAAGGAATCTTTATTGATGAGTTATTGATGAGCATATTGATGAGTTAGTTAAGAATAAAAATGAATCCAACTTGATGTTCTGGTGCCTCTGAGGCAGTTCAACTTGATGTTCTGGTGCCTCTGGGGCAGTTCAACTTGATGTTCTGGTGCCTCTGGGGCAGTTCTAACTTGATGTTCTGGTGCCTCTGGGGCAGTTCAACTTGATGTTCTGGTGCCTCTGGGGCAGTTCAACTGGATGTTCTGGTGCCTCTGGGGCAGTTCAACTGGATGTTCTGGTGCCTCTGGGGCAGTTCAACTTGATGTTCTGGTGCCTCTGGGGCAGTTCAACTTGATGTTCTGGTGCCTCTGGGGCAGTTCAACTTGATGTTCTGGTGCCTCTGGGGCAGTTCAACTTGATGTTCTGGTGCCTCTGAGGCAGTTCTAACTTGATGTTCTGGTGCCTCTGAGGCAGTTCTAACTTGATGTTCTGGTGCCTCTGGGGCAGTTCAACTTGATGTTCTGGTGCCTCTGGGGCAGTTCAACTTGATGTTCTGGTGCCTCTGGGGCAGTTCAACTTGATGTTCTGGGGCCTCTGGGGCAGTTCAACTGGATGTTCTGGGGCCTCTGGGGCAGTTCTAACTTGATGTTCTGGTGCCTCTGGGGCAGTTCAACTTGATGTTCTGGTGCCTCTGGGGCAGTTCTAACTGGATGTTCTGGTGCCTCTGGGGCAGTTCTAACTGGATGTTCTGGTGCCTCTGGGGCAGTTCTAACTGGATGTTCTGGTGCCTCTGGGGCAGTTCTAACTGGATGTTCTGGTGCCTCTGGGGCAGTTCAACTTGATGTTCTGGTGCCTCTGGGGCAGTTCAACTTGATGTTCTGGTGCCTCTGGGGCAGTTCAACTTGATGTTCTGGTGCCTCTGGGGCAGTTCTAACTGGATGTTCTGGTGCCTCTGGGGCAGTTCTAACTGGATGTTCTGGTGCCTCTGGGGCAGTTCAACTTGATGTTCTGGTGCCTCTGGAGCAGTTCTAACTGGATGTTCTGGTGCCTCTGGGGCAGTTCAACTTGATGTTCTGGTGCCTCTGGGGCAGTTCAACTTGATGTTCTGGTGCCTCTGGGGCAGTTCAACTTGATGTTCTGGTGCCTCTGGGGCAGTTCAACTTGATGTTCTGGGGCAGGTCTAACTGGATGTTCTGGTGCCTCTGGGGCAGTTCAGCTTGATGTTCTGGTGCCTCTGGGGCAGTTCTAACTTGATGTTCTGGTGCCTCTGGGGCAGTTCTAACTTGATGTTCTGGTGCCTCTGGGGCAGTTCAACTGGATGTTCTGGTGCCTCTGGGGCAGTTCAACTGGATGTTCTGGTGCCTCTGGGGCAGTTCAACTGGATGTTCTGGTGCCTCTGGGGCAGTTCAACTTGATGTTCTGGTGCCTCTGGGGCAGTTCAACTTGATGGTCTGGTGCCTCTGGGGCAGTTCAACTTGATGGTCTGGTGCCTCTGGGGCAGTTCAACTTGATGGTCTGGTGCCTCTGGGGCAGTTCAACTTGATGGTCTGGTGCCTCTGGGGCAGTTCAACTTGATGGTCTGGTGCCTCTGGGGCAGTTCAACTTGATGTTCTGGTGCCTCTGGGGCAGTTCAACTTGATGTTCTGGTGCCTCTGGGGCAGTTCAACTTGATGTTCTGGTGCCTCTGGGGCAGGTCAACTTGATGTTCTGGTGCCTCTGGGGCAGGTCAACTTGATGTTCTGGTGCCTCTGGGGCAGGTCAACTTGATGTTCTGGTGCCTCTGGGGCAGTTCAACTTGATGTTCTGGTGCCTCTGGGGCAGTTCAACTTGATGTTCTGGTGCCTCTGGGGCAGTTCTAACTTGATGTTCTGGTGCCTCTGGGGCAGTTCAACTTGATGTTCTGGTGCCTCTGGGGCAGTTCTAACTTGATGTTCTGGTGCCTCTGAGGCAGTTCTAACTTGATGTTCTGGTGCCTCTGAGGCAGTTCTAACTTGATGTTCTGGTGCCTCTGAGGCAGTTCTAACTTGATGTTCTGGTGCCTCTGAGGCAGTTCAACTGGATGTTCTGGTGCCTCTGGGGCAGTTCAACTTGATGTTCTGGTGCCTCTGGGGCAGGTCTAACTTGATGTTCTGGTGCCTCTGGGGCAGGTCTAACTTGATGTTCTGGTGCCTCTGGGGCAGTTCAACTGGATGTTCTGGTGCCTCTGGGGCAGTTCAACTGGATGTTCTGGTGCCTCTGGGGCAGTTCAACTGGATGTTCTGGTGCCTCTGGGGCAGTTCAACTGGATGTTCTGGTGCCTCTGGGGCAGTTCAACTGGATGTTCTGGTGCCTCTGGGGCAGTTCAACTGGATGTTCTGGTGCCTCTGGGGCAGTTCAACTGGATGTTCTGGTGCCTCTGGGGCAGTTCAACTGGATGTTCTGGTGCCTCTGGGGCAGTTCAACTGGATGTTCTGGTGCCTCTGGGGCAGTTCAACTGGATGTTCTGGTGCCTCTGGGGCAGTTCAACTGGATGTTCTGGTGCCTCTGGGGCAGTTCAACTGGATGTTCTGGTGCCTCTGGGGCAGTTCAACTGGATGTTCTGGTGCCTCTGGGGCAGTTCAACGTGTTGATTAAGGACCTCTTTGCAGAGGAATTGATTGTTTTTCTTGAATGGCTTGTAAATCGTTTTATGATGCTGTTTTAGTAAATGGGATAAATTGTGTATATGCAGCGCTTGTGAAAGAGGCCTTGGTCTCAATGGGACTCCGTGTGGAAATAAACGTTCAATAAAAAATGTAATACTAACGATAACAACAATACGTTAGACAGAACCAAAGCTCCTAACAGGCACATCACAGTTCCCTGTGTAGAGGATAGGATCAATGGAGAAGCATAGTTACACATAACACTACTGTTGAGGGCTGGGGCAACTACACATACCACTACTGTTGAGGGCTGGGACAACTACACATACCACTACTGTTGAGGGCTGGGACAACTACACATACCACTACTGTTGAGGGCTGGGGCAACTACACATACCACTACTGTTGAGGGCTGGGGCAACTACACATACCACTACTGTTGAGGGCTGGGGCAACTACACATACCACTACTGTTGAGGGCTGGGACAACTACACATACCACTACTGTTGAGGGCTGGGGCAACTACACATACCACTACTGTTGAGGGCTGGGACAACTACACATACCACTACTGTTGAGGGCTGGTACAACTACACATACCACTACTGTTGAGGGCTGGGGCAACTACACATACCACTACTGTTGAGGGCCGGTACAACTACACATAACACTACTGTTGAGGGCTGGTACAACTACACATAACACTACTGTTGAGGGCTGGGGCAACTACACATAACACTACTGTTGAGGGCTGGTACAACTACACATACCACTACTGTTGAGGGCTGGTACAACTACACATACCACTACTGTTGAGGGCTGGTACAACTACACATAACACTACTGTTGAGGGCTGGGGCAACTACACATAACACTACTGTTGAGGGCTGGTACAACTACACATACCACTACTGTTGAGGGCTGGTACAACTACACATAACACTACTGTTGAGGGCTGGTACAACTACACATAACACTACTGTTGAGGGCTGGGACAACTACACATACCACTACTGTTGAGGGCTGGTACAACTACACATACCACTACTGTTGAGGGCTGGTACAACTACACATACCACTACTGTTGAGGGCTGGTACAACTACACATAACATTACTGTTGAGGGCTGGTACAACTACACATTCCACTACTGTTGAGGGCTGGTACAACTACACATAACACTACTGTTGAGGGCTGGGACAACTACACATAACACTACTGTTGAGGGCTGGTACAACTACACATACCACTACTGTTGAGGGCTGGTACAACTACACATTCCACTACTGTTGAGGGCTGGGACAACTACACATAACACTACTGTTGAGGGCTGGTACAACTACACATAACACTACTGTTGAGGGCTGGGACAACTACACATAACACTACTGTTGAGGGCTGGTACAACTACACATACCACTACTGTTGAGGGCTGGTACAACTACACATTCCACTACTGTTGAGGGCTGGGACAACTACACATAACACTACTGTTGAGGGCCGGTACAATTACACATACCACTACTGTTGAGGGCTGGTACAATTACCGTATAACCATGTAACCGACGGTTATGTATTTTGTGTGTTTGGAACCAACAGCTGAGTATGGTTGAGTGAGATAGAAATACAATGAATAGAACAGACTTGGAACCTCTAACCCTGGCAATATAACTGGTCACCTCATCCGCTCTCTAAGGCTGCCTGGTATTGTGATGCAATAATCGCCATGGTAATGTAGAATATTCATTCAAATGATGTTTAATTGATGTGGCTCACGCATTCTATTCATTACTTTTCTACGGCAGCACATTCAGTCAGGAGCGGAGGATAAAATGTACACGCATGGTGAATGTTACCGTATGGGCTGAAACACTAAGAACGTGCCCATTACATCAGCAGAGAAGCGTATCTCCTAGTCACACGTGTTCAGTTCTAGCTGTGAGCAGCTCTCTGCAAATGCCAAAATTGTCATTTCAGTCGTGCTGCTGTGTTGCTGTGCCTCTGTCTCCCTGACGCTTCCACACAAACAATAGGCCCGCTCTGGCAGGATTAGAGGTGGGAGGGAGAGGTGGGAGCTGTGGGGGGGTGTGTGTGTGTGTGTGTGTGTGTGTGTGTGTGTCTGTGTGTGTCTGTGTGTGTCTGTGTGTGTGTGTGTGTGTGTGTGTGTGTGTGTGTGTGTGTGTGTGTGTGTGTGTGTGTGTGTGTGTGTGTGTGTGTGTGTGTGTGTGTGTGTGTGTGTCACGTCACAGTGGGAGCTGTCTGAGGTGAGGAGAATCTACTGCAACTCAAACAAGTTTCAGGTTTATATGTATATATATATGTCACGTACACAGGTGAAGTGAAGAGCCTTTCCTACCAGCTCTAAACACAACTACCCAGCAATCCATACGTCACACCAGGAATACAAACAACAACAACACTAGAAAGTAAGTAAACATACTATATACAGGGACAGTTCCATATTAACAATGTACAGGGATACTGGAGTGATGGAGGTAGATATGTATAGGGGTAAGGTGACTATATACAGGGACAGTTCCATATTAACAATGTACAGGGATACTGGAGTGATGGAGATAGATATGTATAGGGGTAAGGTGACTATATACAGGGACAGTTCCATATTAACAATGTACAGGGATACTGGAGTGATGGAGGTAGATATGTATAGGGGTAAGGTGACTATATACAGGGACAGTTCCATATTAACAATGTACAGGGATACTGGAGTGATGGAGGTAGATATGTATAGGGGTAAGGTGACTATATACAGGGTCAGTACCATATTAACAATGTACAGGGATACTGGAGTGATGGAGGTAGATATGTATAGGGGTAAGGTGACTATATACAGGGTCAGTATCATATTAACAATGTACAGGGATACTGGAGTGATGGAGGTAGATATGTATAGGGGTAAGGTGACTATATACAGGGTCAGTACCATATTAACAATGTACAGGGATACTGGAGTGATGGAGGTAGATATGTATAGGGGTAAGGTGACTATATACAGGGTCCTGTGCCAGTGTGTAGGGTCAATACCACAGCAGACCAATACCACAGCAGACCAATACCACAGCAGACCAATACCACAGCAGATCAATACCACAGCAGACCAATACCAGAGCAGATCAATACCACAGCAGATCAATACCACAACAGATCAATACCACAACAGACCAATACCACAACAGATCAATACCACAGCAGATCAATACCACAGCAGACCAATACCACAGCAGATCAATACCACAGCTCACAGCAGATCAATACCACAGCTCACAGCAGATCAATACCACAGCAGATCAATACCACAGCAGAGCAAGAGGAGAGACGTGCACAGTGCACTGTTATTATGCACATAAAGGCATAACAAAGCGTTCCACCGTTCAGTGATGACCCACCCACCTAAGCAGGTTCTTACCGGATGTCCTGGTCGGTGACTATGAAGGCCTTACAGAGGGGCTGCGACGTGTTGAGCCAGATAGCTGGGTTCTTCTCTGCAGCCGAGGTCGTCTGGCCCGTGATGGGGGAGGAGCTCATGTGGAGGGCGCTGGCGATGGCCGTGAGGAGAGTCTCGTCTGACGTGTCTGGACCCACGCCTGATACAGGACAACACGACCGCAGGAACACGGTCACAAACAGAACAATAGGCAGAACACCCCAACCTCCACAGACAGACTCACATAACTCATTGTTAGCTTAAATCACTCATTATGGCATTGACTTTTAATTACATTTTCGCATGACTCTTTCTTCTATAGTTGCTGCATTGTCTAGGAGGTCAACCTGTCTAGGAGGTCAACCTGTCTAGGAGGTCAACCTGTCTAGGAGGTCAACCTGTCTAGGAGGTCAACCTGTCTAGGAGGTCAACCTGTCTAGGAGGTCAACCTGTCTAGGTGGTCAACCTGTCTAGGTGGTCAACCTGTCTAGGTGGTCAACCTGTCTAGGTGGTCAACATGTCTAGGTGGTCAACCTGTCTAGGAGGTCAACCTGTCTAGGTGGTCAACCTGTCTAGGTGGTCAACATGTCTAGGTGGTCAACCTGTCTAGGAGGTCAACCTGTCGAGAGGTCAACCTGTCTAGGAGGTCAACCTGTCTAGGTGGTCAACCTGTCTAGGTGGTCAACATGTCTAGGTGGTCAACCTGTCTAGGTGGTCAACCTGTCTAGGTGGTCAACATGTCTAGGTGGTCAACCTGTCTAGGTGGTCAACCTGTCTAGGAGGTCAACCTGTCTAGGTGGTCAACCTGTCTAGGTGGTCAACCTGTCTAGGTGGTCAACCTGTCTAGGTGGTCAACCTGTCGAGAGGTCAACCTGTCTAGGAGGTCAACCTGTCTAGGTGGTCAACCTGTCTAGGTGGTCAACCTGTCGAGAGGTCAACTTGTCTAGGTGGTCAACCTGTCTAGGTGGTCAACCTGTCGAGAGGTCAACTTGTCTAGGTGGTCAACTTGTCGAGAGGTCAACTTGTCGAGAGGTCAACTTGCCTAGGTGGTCAACCTGTCTAGGTGGTCAACCTGTCGAGAGGTCAACCTGTCTAGGTGGTCAACCTGTCTAGGTGGTCAACCTGTCTAGGTGGTCAACCTGTCTAGGTGGTCAACCTGTCTAGGTGGTCAACCTGTCTAGGTGGTCAACCTGTCTAGGTGGTCAACCTGTCTAGGTGGTCAACCTGTCTAGGAGGTCAACCTGTCTAGGAGGTCAACCTGTCTAGGTGGTCAACCTGTCTAGGTGGTCAACCTGTCTAGGTGGTCAACCTGTCTAGGTGGTCAACATGTCTAGGTGGTCAACCTGTCTAGGAGGTCAACCTGTCTAGGTGGTCAACCTGTCTAGGTGGTCAACATGTCTAGGTGGTCAACCTGTCTAGGAGGTCAACCTGTCGAGAGGTCAACCTGTCTAGGAGGTCAACCTGTCTAGGTGGTCAACCTGTCTAGGTGGTCAACATGTCTAGGTGGTCAACCTGTCTAGGTGGTCAACCTGTCTAGGTGGTCAACATGTCTAGGTGGTCAACCTGTCTAGGTGGTCAACCTGTCTAGGAGGTCAACCTGTCTAGGTGGTCAACCTGTCTAGGTGGTCAACCTGTCTAGGTGGTCAACCTGTCTAGGTGGTCAACCTGTCGAGAGGTCAACCTGTCTAGGAGGTCAACCTGTCTAGGTGGTCAACCTGTCTAGGTGGTCAACCTGTCGAGAGGTCAACTTGTCTAGGTGGTCAACCTGTCTAGGTGGTCAACCTGTCGAGAGGTCAACTTGTCTAGGTGGTCAACTTGTCGAGAGGTCAACTTGTCGAGAGGTCAACTTGCCTAGGTGGTCAACCTGTCTAGGTGGTCAACCTGTCGAGAGGTCAACCTGTCTAGGTGGTCAACCTGTCTAGGTGGTCAACCTGTCTAGGTGGTCAACCTGTCTAGGTGGTCAACCTGTCGAGAGGTCAACCTGTCTAGGTGGTCAACCTGTCTAGGAGGTCAACCTGTCTAGGAGGTCAACCTGTCTAGGTGGTCAACCTGTCTAGGTGGTCAACCTGTCGAGGTGGTCAACCTGTCGAGAGGTCAACCTGTCTAGGTGGTCAACCTGTCTAGGTGGTCAACCTGTCGAGGTGGTCAGCCTGTCGAAAGATCAACCTGTCGAGAGGTCAACTTGTCTAGGTGGTCAACCTGTCGAGAGTGGAACCTGCAAATAAGCCTTTCATTCGACTGTGTTCTTCATGTATATCAGCTCATTAGACTGTGTTCTTCATGTATATCATGTATATCAGGCCATTAGACTGTGTTCTTCATGTATATCAGCTCATTAGACTGTGTTATCTATGTATATCATGTATATCAGGTCATTCGACTGTGTTCTTCGTGTATATCAGGTCATTAGACTGTGTTCTCCATGTATATCATGTATATCAGGTCATTAGACTGTGTTCTTCATGTATATCAGGTCATTAGACTGTGTTCTTCATGTATATCAGGTCATTAGACTGTGTTCTTCATGTATATCAGGTCATTAGACTGTGTTCTTCATGTATATCATGTATATCAGGTCATTAGACTGTGTTCTTCATGTATATCAGGTCATTAGACTGTGTTCTTCATGTATATCAGGTCATTAGACTGTGTTCTTCATGTATATCAGGTCATTAGACTGTGTTCTCCATGTATATCAGGTCATTAGACTGTGTTCTTCATGTATATCAGGTCATTAGACTGTGTTCTTCATGTATATCAGGTCATTAGACTGTGTTCTTCATGTATATCATGTATATCAGGTCATTAGACTGTGTTCTCCATGTATATCAGCTCATTAGACTGTGTTCTCCATGTATATCAGCTCATTAGACTGTGTTCTCCATGTATATCATGTATATCAGGTCATTAGACTGTGTTCTTCATGTATATCATGTATATCAGCTCATTAGACTGTGTTCTTCATGTATATCAGGTCATTAGACTGTGTTCTCCATGTATATCATGTATATCAGGTCATTAGACTGTGTTCTTCATGTATATCATGTATATCAGGTCATTAGACTGTGTTCTCCATGTATATCATGTATATCAGGTCATTAGACTGTGTTCTTCATGTATATCATGTATATCAGCTCATTAGACTGTGTTCTTCATGTATATCAGGTCATTAGACTGTGTTCTCCATGTATATCAGGTCATTAGACTGTGTTCTCCATGTATATCAGCTCATTAGACTGTGTTCTCCATGTATATCATGTATATCAGGTCATTAGACTGTGTTCTTCATGTATATCATGTATATCAGCTCATTAGACTGTGTTCTTCATGTATATCATGTATATCAGCTCATTAGACTGTGTTCTTCATGTATATCATGTATATCAGGTCATTAGACTGTGTTCTTCATGTATATCAGGTCAGTAGACTGTGTTCTTCATGTATATTATGTATATCAGGTCATTAGACTGTGTTCTTCATGTATATATGATGAATAAACAAACTTGAACTGATATGTATTCTATATGACAGTCCAGTGTATTTTATTCATAGTAGATCTGTGAATATATTGAACTAATAATGGACGACATACAATTCTAACCATTATAACTGTATGATTATGTGGTTATGTACAACTATAACATGATTGATAGCCTATTATTAATAATATCAGGTTAATGACACTAAACAGACAGACTACAGGCAGGCTCCTACTTGTTAAACCCTTGGGAAGCTCCATGGTCCTGAGGACCTCTTCTGTGATAGCTGACACCCTCAGGCCTTTCAACCGCTTCTCCCAGAACAGCTGCAAACACAACAGACAGGTGATGAGTGAGGAAGAGGAGGAGAGGGATAGAACAGTGAGGAAGAGGAGGAGAGGGATGGAACGGTGAGGAAGAGGAGGAGAGGGATGGAACAGTGAGGAAGAGGAGGAGAGGGATAGAACAGTGAGGAAGAGGAGGAGAGGGATGGAACAGTGAGGAAGAGGAGGAGAGGGATGGAACAGTGAGGAAGAGGAGGAGAAGGATGGAACGGTGAGGAAGAGGAGGAGAGGGATGGAACGGTGAGGAAGAGGAGGAGAGGGATGGAACAGTGAGGAAGAGGAGGAGAGGGATAGAACAGTGAGGAAGAGGAGGAGAGGGATGGAACGGTGAGGAAGAGGAGGAGAGGGATGGAACAGTGAGGAAGAGGAGGAGAGGGATGGAACAGTGAGGAAGAGGAGGAGAGAGATGGAACAGTGAGGAAGAGGAGGAGAGGGATGGAACAGTGAGGAAGAGGAGGAGAGGGATGGAACAGTGAGGAAGAGGAGGAGAGGGATGGAACAGTGAGGAAGAGGAGGAGAGGGATGGAACAGTGAGGAAGAGGAGGAGAGGGATGGAACAGTGAGGAAGAGGAGGAGAGGGATGGAACAGTGAGGAAGAGGAGGAGAGGGATGGAACAGTGAGGAAGAGGAGGAGAGGGATGGAACAGTGAGGAAGAGGAGGAGAGGGATGGAACAGTGAGGAAGAGGAGGAGAGAGATGGAACAGTGAGGATGGAACCATGAGGTCCCAGGACACCCCAGAAAACAAGACCTGGTATTTATCAAACTGGAGAGTTCATTCATGCCTAGCTATAAATCTATCAGCCCCCTAGATGTATAAATCCTGCAGCCGCAACAGAAACACCACAGAGAATAAACAGCTGGGCTTAGTGCCAACCAAGGCCTTCAAAGCCAGACGAGCCGAGCGGCTGACCGAGAGAGAGACCCAAAGCCTTCTCTAACACAGAGGCAGAGGGTGGTTAGGCATGGTAGGAGATGGCTTCTCTATACAGGGGTGTGATTGTAGCAGATCGGCCCCCCATCGCCTGTCTCCTTTGCTGAGTCCAACTAATCCTCTTTCCAGTTAGAGAGAGGCACTGTAGCATCTTCCACACTTTAATACAAGGCCATTCCGCTTTTGTCCACTTCTTGAAAAAATGTAGGAGGCAATTCACTTCTACACCCACAAAATGACTTTGCTGGCTCGTAGCCAGACCTAGATATCGCTGCCTAGTCAGAGAGACCTAGATATCGCTGCCTAGTCAGAGAGACCTAGATATCGCTGCCTAGTCAGAGAGACCTAGATATCGCTGCCTAGTCAGAGACCTAGATATCGCTGCCTAGTCAGAGACCTAGATATCGCTGCCTAGTCAGAGAGACCTAGATATCGCTGCCTAGTCAGAGAGACCTAGATATCGCTGCCTAGTCAGAGAGACCTAGATATCGCTGCCTAGTCAGAGAGACCTAGATATCGCTGCCTAGACAGAGACCTAGATATCGCTGCCTAGTCAGAGAGACCTAGATATCGCTGCCTAGTCAGAGAGACCTAGATATCGCTGCCTAGTCAAAGACCTAGATATCGCTGCCTAGTCAGAGACCTAGATATCGCTGCCTAGTCAGAGACCTAGTTATCGCTGCCTAGTCAGAGACCTAGTTATCGCTGCCTAGTCAGAGACCTAGATATCGCTGCCTAGTCAGAGAGACCTAGATATCGCTGCCTAGTCAGAGAGACCTAGATATCGCTGCCTAGTCAGAGAGACCTAGATATCGCTGCCTAGTCAAAGACCTAGATATCGCTGCCTAGTCAAAGACCTAGATATCGCTGCCTAGTCAGAGACCTAGATATCGCTGCCTAGTCAGAGACCTAGATATCGCTGCCTAGTCAGAGAGACCTAGATATCGCTGCCTAGTCAGAGAGACCTAGATATCGCTGCCTAGTCAGAGAGACCTAGATATCGCTGCCTAGTCAGAGAGACCTAGATATCGCTGCCTAGTCAGAGAGACCTAGATATCGCTGCCTAGTCAGAGAGACCTAGATATCGCTGCCTAGTCAGAGAGACCTAGATATCGCTGCCTAGTCAGAGAGACCTAGATATCGCTGCCTAGTCAGAGACCTAGATATCGCTGCCTAGTCAGAGAGACCTAGATATCGCTGCCTAGTCAGAGAGACCTAGATATCGCTGCCTAGTCAGAGACCTAGATATCGCTGCCTGGTCAGAGAGACCTAGATATCGCTGCCTAGTCAGAGAGACCTAGATATCGCTGCCTAGTCAGAGACCTAGATATCGCTGCCTAGTCAGAGACCTAGATATCGCTGCCTAGTCAGAGACCTAGATATCGCTACCTAGTCAGAGAGACCTAGATATCGCTGCCTAGTCAGAGACCTAGATATCGCTGCCTAGTCAGAGAGACCTAGATATCGCTACCTAGTCAGAGAGACCTAGATATCGCTGCCTAGTCAGAGACCTAGATATCGCTGCCTAGTCAGAGAGACCTAGATATCGCTGCCTAGTCAGAGAGACCTAGATATAGAGACCTAGATATAGAAACCTAGATACAGAGACCTAGATATAGAGAACTAGATATCGCTGCCTAGTCAGAGACCTAGATATCGCTGCCTAGTCAGAGACCTAGATATCGCTGCCTAGTCAGAGACCTAGATATCGCTGCCTAGTCAGAGAGACCTAGATATCGCTGCCTAGTCAGAGAGACCTAGATATCGCTACCTAGTCAGATAGACCTAGATATCACTGCCTAGTCAGAGACCTAGATATCGCTGCCTAGTCAGAGACCTAGATATCGCTGCCTAGTCAGAGAGACCTAGATATCGCTGCCTAGTCAGAGAGACCTAGATATCGCTGCCTAGTCAGAGAGACCTAGATATCGCTGCCTAGACAGAGACCTAGATATCGCTGCCTAGTCAGAAAGACCTAGATATCGCTACCTAGTCAGAGAGACCTAGATATCGCTGCCTAGTCAGAGAGACCTAGATATCGCTACCTAGTCAGAGAGACCTAGATATCGCTGCCTAGTCAGAGACCTAGATATCGCTGCCTAGTCAGAGAGACCTAGATATCGCTACCTAGTCAGAGAGACCTAGATATCGCTGCCTAGTCAGAGAGACCTAGATGTCGCTGCCTAGTCAGAGACCTAGATATCGCTGCCTAGTCAGAGACCTAGATATCGCTGCCTAGTCAGAGAGACCTAGATATAGAGGCCTAGATAGAGTCCTAGATATAGAGGCCTAGATATAGAGGCCTAGATATAGAGACCTAGATATAGAGACCTAGATATAGAGAACTAGATATCTCTGCAGTGGCAGAACTTAGTGTGGAGCAGCAACAACGTTGGTACAATAACACTGCGTAAAGAATAGGCCTACTTCCTGCTGCCATATATTGCATCTTGAACAGGTTTCACTTGTAAAATCCATTTAATCTCAATGAGAAAAACCTGTATTCAAGTATTGTATTTTGCTAGTGCTACAATTAGGGTTACAAAGGGAGGATATATTAGTGGAAATGTTTGAAAATGTACCAGTAAACTACCAGAATTGTTGTAACTTTCAAGGATTTTATGTAATTTATCACAAGACGTCTAGTGGCCATTTTGGGTACTTCAGATTATCACAGGTGTCTTTAATAATCTCTGGCGCCATAATCAAATAACATGATTTTTAAATAAAAAATTGAATGACAAAGCTGTAAAACATTATCCTAAATATGATACATTCATTGAGTGAATACAATTGTTGTTTAATATGAGGGTTTGAGCATTAAAAAAAAAATATATATATATATACATTATTTAATGTATATATATATATACATTATTTAATGTATTATGTCTTAAAGTAATGAAGGACTGTTGTTTCTCTTTGCTTATTTGAGCTGTTCTTGCCATAATATGGACTTGGTTGAACACTTTTTTGGTTACTACATGATTCCATACGTGTTATTTCATAGTTCTGATGTCTTCACTATTATTCTACAATGTAGAAAATAGTAAAAATATAATGAAAGTCCCTTGAATGAGTAGGCGTATCCAAACTTTTGACTGGTACTATATATTCAAGTATAAATGACCAAAGTTACCATAGATAACCTGTTATTGAACCAAAAATGACTGAAGATCCCGTGAACTTTGGTAAATGACCAGTAGCTGTGTAACCTCAGCTGCAGTAGATTCTGGAGGTGAATATCATCCTTAAGCTCAAGACCTTCCGGTTTGAAAGCTGTGGAGACTTAAAGGGCATCTAGTATTTGACTTCACTTAACAGCAAGGTTAAGTGTGTGTGATGTGTGTGTGTGTGTGTGTGTGTGTGTGTGTGTGTGTGTGTGTGTGTGTGTGTGTGTGTGTGTGTGTGTGTGTGTGTGTGTGTGTGTGTGTGTGTGTGTGTGTGTGTGCGCGCCAGTAACAGCAGCAGGAGGAAGACCACCCAAGGACTTTCTCTCTCTGGATTTTAGATGGAGAGGGGACGGGGGGACGGGGGGACGGGAGGTACAGGAGGACGGGGGGTACGGGGGGGACGGGGGTAAGGAGGGGACGCGGACTAGGGGGACGCGGACTAGGGGGACGCGGACGACGACGGGGGGGGACGGGTTCTAAAGCGCTGGCTCAAAACATTAGCTGCTTGATAACAAGGTCAGTGATCAATAGTTCATCTCTTATTCCAGAGAGCCGTGTCTACAGCTGTGTGGCGGTGAGGTTTATACACGCTACAATCAATAGGTTATTCACATTGCCTTTGGCTTCTCACACACTGACAAAGTTACATGTCAGTTCGGTCCTTAATAGAGCCTAAACACGTAGCATGAGAAGCAATGGGACTCTGAAACATTAGGATTTGTTATAACATTAACGCAGGTACGCACACACACACACCCTCACCCACACACACACCCTCACCCTCACTCTCACTCTCACTCAGTCCTCATCTATGGATCAGTGTCTCCATCTCGTCTATTCCCCTCTAGCCTCCTCTTCCCTGACGAACAGAACGCCACTTTATTACCCATCTCTTTATTACCTATGATAATGTCTTCACACCTAATTGGCTGTTGCCAGGGTGACAGCCATCCCCCATTTCCCCAAGGTAATTTCCTGAGAGGTTAAAGGCAAGGAGAGAGGATGGGGGGGGGAGTAGAGGGAGGAGATGGTGAGGGCAAGAAGGGAGAAAGGGGAGAGGTCGGGAGAGGTGAGGAGGGAGCGGATAGGGAGAGAGGACGGGAGAGGTGAGGAGGGTGCGGGCAGGGAGAGAGGACGGGAGAGGTGAGGAGGGTGCGGACAGGGAGAGAGGACGGGAGAGGTGAGGAGGGTGCGGATAGGGAGAGAGGACGGGAGAGGTGAGGAGGGAGCGGATAGGGAGAGAGGACGGGAGAGGTGAGGAGGGTGCGGATAGGGAGAGAGGACGGGAGAGGTGAGGAGGGAGAGGATAGGGAGAGAGGACGGGAGAGGTGAGGAGGGAGCGGGACAGGGAGAGAGGACGGGAGAGGTGAGGAGGGTGCGGATAGGGAGAGAGGACGGGAGAGGTGAGGAGGGAGAGGATAGGGAGAGAGGACGGGAGAGGTGAGGAGGGTGCGGACAGGGAGAGAGGACGGGAGAGGTGAGGAGGGAGCGGATAGGGAGAGAGGACGGGAGAGGTGAGGAGGGAGAGGATAGGGAGAGAGGACGGGAGAGGTGAGGAGGGTGCGGACAGGGAGAGAGGACGGGAGAGGTGAGGAGGGTGCGGACAGGGAGAGAGGACGGGAGAGGTGAGGAGGGAGCGGATAGGGAGAGAGGACGGGAGAGGTGAGGAGGGAGCGAGACAGGGAGAGAGGACGGGAGAGGTGAGGAGGGAATGGATAGGGAGAGAGGACGGGAGAGGTGAGGAGGGAGCGAGACAGGGAGAGAGGACGGGAGAGGTGAGGAGGGAATGGATAGGGAGAGAGGACGGGAGAGGTGAGGAGGGAGCGGATAGGGAGAGAGGACGGGAGAGGTGAGGAGGGTGCGGATAGGGAGAGAGGACGGGAGAGGTGAGGAGGGAGCGGGACAGGGAGAGAGGACGGGAGAGGTGAGGAGGGTGCGGACAGGGAGAGAGGACGGGAGAGGTGAGGAGGGAGAGGATAGGGAGAGAGGACGGGAGAGGTGAGGAGGGAGAGGATAGGGAGAGAGGACGGGAGAGGTGAGGAGGGTGCGGACAGGGAGAGAGGACGGGAGAGGTGAGGAGGGAGCGGGACAGGGAGAGAGGACGGGAGAGGTGAGGAGGGTGCGGATAGGGAGAGAGGACGGGAGAGGTGAGGAGGGAGCGGGACAGGGAGAGAGGACGGGAGAGGTGAGGAGGGTGCGGACAGGGAGAGAGGACGGGAGAGGTGAGGAGGGAGAGGATAGGGAGAGAGGACGGGAGAGGTGAGGAGGGAGCGGATAGGGAGAGAGGACGGGAGAGGTGAGGAGGGAACGGATAGGGAGAGAGGACGGGAGAGGTGAGGAGGGTGCGGATAGGGAGAGAGGACGGGAGAGGTGAGGAGGGAGAGGATAGGGAGAGAGGACGGGAGAGGTGAGGAGGGTGCGGATAGGGAGAGAGGACGGGAGAGGTGAGGAGGGAGAGGATAGGGAGAGAGGACGGGAGAGGTGAGGAGGGAGAGGATAGGGAGAGAGGACGGGAGAGGTGAGGAGGGTGCGGATAGGGAGAGAGGACGGGAGAGGTGAGGAGGGTGCGGATAGGGAGAGAGGACGGGAGAGGTGAGGAGGGAGAGGATAGGGAGAGAGGACGGGAGAGGTGAGGAGGGAGCGGATAGGGAGAGAGGACGGGAGAGGTGAGGAGGGAGCGGATAGGGAGAGAGGACGGGAGAGGTGAGGAGGGAGAGGATAGGGAGAGAGGACGGGAGAGGTGAGGAGGGTGCGGATAGGGAGAGAGGACGGGAGAGGTGAGGAGGGTGCGGATAGGGAGAGAGGACGGGAGAGGTGAGGAGGGAGAGGATAGGGAGAGAGGACGGGAGAGGTGAGGAGGGTGCGGATAGGGAGAGAGGACGGGAGAGGTGAGGAGGGAGCGGATAGGGAGAGAGGATGGGAGAGGTGAGGAGGGAGAGGATAGGGAGAGAGGACGGGAGAGGTGAGGAGGGTGCGGATAGGGAGAGAGGACGGGAGAGGTGAGGAGGGAGAAGATAGGGAGAGAGGACGGGAGAGGTGAGGAGGGTGCGGATAGGGAGAGAGGATGGGAGAGGTGAGGAGGGAGAGGATAGGGAGAGGACGGGAGAGGTGAGGAGGGTGCGGATAGGGAGAGAGGACGGGAGAGGTGAGGAGGGAGCGGACAGGGAGAGAGGACGGGAGAGGTGAGGAGGGAGAGGATAGGGAGAGAGGACGGGAGAGGTGAGGAGGGTGCGGACAGGGAGAGAGGACGGGAGAGGTGAGGAGGGTGCGGACAGGGAGAGAGGTGAGGAGGGTGCGGATAGGGAGAGAGGACGGGAGAGGTGAGGAGGGAGCGGATAGGGAGAGAGGACGGGAGAGGTGAGGAGGGAGCGAGACAGGGAGAGAGGACGGGAGAGGTGAGGAGGGAATGGATAGGGAGAGAGGACGGGAGAGGTGAGGAGGGAGCGGATAGGGAGAGAGGACGGGAGAGGTGAGGAGGGTGCGGATAGGGAGAGAGGACGGGAGAGGTGAGGAGGGTGCGGATAGGGAGAGAGGACGGGAGAGGTGAGGAGGGAGAGGATAGGGAGAGAGGACGGGAGAGGTGAGGAGGGAGCGGGACAGGGAGAGAGGACGGGAGAGGTGAGGAGGGTGCGGATAGGGAGAGAGGACGGGAGAGGTGAGGAGGGAGCGGGATAGGGAGAGAGGACGGGTGAGGTGAGGAGGGAGCGGGATAGGGAGAGAGGACGGGAGAGGTGAGGAGGGTGCGGACAGGGAGAGAGGACGGGAGAGGTGAGGAGGGAGCGGGATAGGGAGAGAGGACGGGAGAGGTGAGGAGGGAGCGGATAGGGAGAGAGGACGGGAGAGGTGAGGAGGGAGCGGACAGGGAGAGAGGACGGGAGAGGTGAGGAGGGAACGGATAGGGAGAGAGGACGGGAGAGGTGAGGAGGGTGCGGACAGGGAGAGAGGACGGGAGAGGTGAGGAGGGAGCGGACAGGGAGAGAGGACGGGAGAGGTGAGGAGGAATCAGGAGGTGTTCAGGGAAGCCATCAGTGGGAAATGATCCGCCAAGCAGCTGATCTAATTTCCAAATTCTAATGAAACTTCACCACCCCTCCTCTTCTCTCCTCCTTCTCTCATGCATAAGTGTGTGTGATCACCCTGGTACTCCATTTTCTTCACAGCCTCATTAGGCAGCACATCTTAAAGTCACACAATCTGCCACCGAGCCAGCCAGCCTCACACAGACAGACATCCAGCCAGCCTTTAGCCGCACACAGACAGCAAGCCAGCCAGCCAGCCAGCCTCACACAGACAGCCCGCCAGCCAGCCTCACACAGACAGCCAGCCAGCCTCAGCCTCACACAACAGCCAGCCAGCCAGCCAGCCTCACACAGACAGCCAGCCAGCCTCAGCTTCACACAGACAGACAGACAGACAGCCTCAGCCTCAAACAGCCAGCCAGCCTGCCTCACACAGCCAGCTAGCCAGCCTCAACCTCACACAGACAGACTAAAAGTGAATAAATGTCCCTCACTGTCATGGGAACACACATTAAGTCGCTAGCAGGATAACACCACCTGTACTCAGAGAGTCTACTGTCTAGCAGGATAACACCACCTGTACTCTGAGAGTCTACTGTCTAGCAGGATAACACCACCTGTACTCTGAGAATCTACTGTCTAGCAGGATAACACCACCTGTACTCAGAGTCTACTGTCTAGCAGGATAACACCACCTGTAATCTGAGAGTCTACTGTCTAGCAGGATAACACCACCTGTACTCTGAGAGTCTACTGTCTAGCAGGATAACACCACCTGTAATCTGAGAATCTACTGTCTAGCAGGATAACACCACCTGTAATCTGAGAGTCTACTGTCTAGCAGGATAACACCACCTGTACTCTGAGAATCTACTGTCTAGCAGGATAACAACACCTGTAATCTGAGAGTCTACTGTCTAGCAGGATAACACCACCTGTACTCAGAGAGTCTACTGTCTAGCAGGATAACACCACCTATACTCTGAGAGTCTACTGTCTAGCAGGATAACACCACCTGTACTCTGAGAGTCTACTGTCTAGCAGGATAACACCACCTGTACTCTGAGAGTCTACTGTCTAGCAGGATAACACCACCTGTACTCTGAGAGTCTACTGTCTAGCAGGATAACACCACCTGTACTCTGAGAGTCTACTGTCTAGCAGGATAACACCACCTGTACTCTGAGAGTCTACTGTCTACTGTCTAGCAGGATAACACCACCTGTACTCTGAGAATCTACTGTCTAGCAGGATAACACCACCTGTACTCTGAGAATCTACTGTCTAGCAGGATAACACCACCTGTACTCTGAGAGTCTACTGTCTAGCAGGATAACACCACCTGTACTCTGAGAGTCTACTGTCTAGCAGGATAACACCACCTGTACTCTGAGAGTCTACTGTCTAGCAGGATAACACCACCTGTCCTCTGAGAATCTACTGTCTAGCAGGATAACACCACCTGTACTCTGAGAGTCTACTGTCTAGCAGGATAACACCACCTGTACTCTGAGAGTCTACTGTCTAGCAGGATAACACCACCTGTACTCTGAGAATCTACTGTCTAGCAGGATAACACCACCTGTACTCTGAGAGTCTACTGTCTAGCAGGATAACACCACCTGTACTCTGAGTCTACTGTCTAGCAGGATAGCCACCTGTACTCTGAGAATCTACTGTCTAGCAGGATAACACCACCTGTACTCTGAGAATCTTCTGTCTAGCAGGATAACACCACCTGTACTCTGAGAATCTACCGTCTAGCAGGATAACACCACCTGTACTCTGAGAGTCTACCGTCTAGCAGGATAACACCACCTGTACTCTGAGTCTACTGTCTAGCAGGATAACCACCTGTACTCTGAGAATCTACTGTCTAGCAGGATAACACCACCTGTACTCTGAGAATCTACTGCCTAGCAGGATAACACCACCTGTACTCTGAGAATCTACTGTCTAGCAGGATAACACCACCTGTACTCTGAGAATCTACAGTCTAGCAGGATAACACCACCTGTACTCTGAGAATCTACTGACTAGCAGGATAACACCACCTGTACTCTGAGAGTCTACTGTCTAGCAGGATAACACCACCTGTACTCTGAGAGTCTACTGTCTAGCAGGATAACACCACCTGTACTCTGAGAGTCTACTGTCTAGCAGGATAACACCACCTGTACTCTGAGAGTCTACTGTCTAGCAGGATAACACCACCTGTACTCTGAGAATCTACTGTCTAGCAGGATAACACCACCTGTACTCTGAGAGTCTACTGTCTAGCAGGATAACACCACCTGTCCTCTGAGAATCTACTGTCTAGCAGGATAACACCACCTGTACTCTGAGAGTCTACTGTCTAGCAGGATAACACCACCTGTACTCTGAGAGTCTACTGTCTAGCAGGATAACACCACCTGTACTCTGAGAATCTACTGTCTAGCAGGATAACACCACCTGTACTCTGAGAGTCTACTGTCTAGCAGGATAACACCACCTGTACTCTGAGAGTCTACTGTCTAGCAGGATAACACCACCTGTACTCTGAGAGTCTACTGTCTAGCAGGATAACACCACCTGTACTCTGAGTCTACTGTCTAGCAGGATAGCCACCTGTACTCTGAGAATCTACTGTCTAGCAGGATAACACCACCTGTACTCTGAGAATCTTCTGTCTAGCAGGATAACACCACCTGTACTCTGAGAATCTACTGTCTAGCAGGATAACACCACCTGTACTCTGAGAATCTACAGTCTAGCAGGATAACACCACCTGTACTCTGAGAATCTACTGTCTAGCAGGATAACACCACCTGTACTCTGAGAGTCTACTGTCTAGCAGGATAACACCACCTGTACTCTGAGAGTCTACTGTCTAGCAGGATAACACCACCTGTACTCTGAGAGTCTACTGTCTAGCAGGATAACACCACCTGTACTCTGAGAATCTAAAGTCTAGCAGGATAACACCACCTGTACTCTGAGAATCTACTGTCTAGCAGGATAACACCACCTGTACTCTGAGAGTCTACTGTCTAGCAGGATAACACCACCTGTACTCTGAGAGTCTACTGTCTAGCAGGATAACACCACCTGTACTCTGAGAGTCTACTGTCTAGCAGGATAACACCACCTGTACTCTGAGAGTCTACCGTCTAGCAGGATAACACCACCTGTACTCTGAGAATCTACCGTCTAGCAGGATAACACCACCTGTACTCTGAGAGTCTACTGTCTAGCAGGATAACACCACCTGTACTCTGAGAGTCTACTGTCTAGCAGGATAACACCACCTGTACTCTGAGAGTCTACTGTCTAGCAGGATAACACCACCTGTACTCTGAGAGTCTACTGTCTAGCAGGATAACACCACCTGTACTCTGAGAGTCTACCGTCTAGCAGGATAACACCACCTGTACTCTGAGAATCTACCGTCTAGCAGGATAACACCACCTGTACTCTGAGAGTCTACTGTCTAGCAGGATAACACCACCTGTACTCTGAGAGTCTACTGTCTAGCAGGATAACCACCTGTACTCTGAGAATCTACTGTCTAGCAGGATAACACCACCTGTACTCTGAGAATCTACTGCCTAGCAGGATAACACCACCTGTACTCTGAGAATCTACTGTCTAGCAGGATAACACCACCTGTACTCTGAGAATCTACAGTCTAGCAGGATAACACCACCTGTACTCTGAGAATCTACTGACTAGCAGGATAACACCACCTGTACTCTGAGAGTCTACTGTCTAGCAGGATAACACCACCTGTACTCTGAGAGTCTACTGTCTAGCAGGATAACACCACCTGTACTCTGAGAGTCTACTGTCTAGCAGGATAACACCACCTGTACTCTGAGAGTCTACTGTCTAGCAGGATAACACCACCTGTACTCTGAGAGTCTACTGTCTAGCAGGATAACACCACCTGTACTCTGAGAATCTACTGTCTAGCAGGATAACACCACCTGTACTCTGAGAGTCTACTGTCTAGCAGGATAACACCACCTGTACTCTGAGAATCTACTGTCTAGCAGGATAACACCACCTGTACTCTGAGAATCTACAGTCTAGCAGGATAACACCACCTGTACTCTGAGAATCTACTGTCTAGCAGGATAACACCACCTGTACTCTGAGAGTCTACTGTCTAGCAGGATAACACCACCTGTACTCTGAGAATCTACTGTCTAGCAGGATAACACCACCTGTACTCTGAGAATCTACTGTCTAGCAGGATAACACCACCTGTACTCTGAGAGTCTACTGTCTAGCAGGATAACACCACCTGTACTCTGAGAGTCTACTGTCTAGCAGGATAACACCACCTGTACTCTGAGAGTCTACTGTCTAGCAGGATAACACCACCTGTACTCTGAGAGTCTACTGTCTAGCAGGATAACACCACCTGTACTCTGAGAGTCTACTGTCTAGCAGGATAACACCACCTGTACTCTGAGAATCTACTGTCTAGCAGGATAACACCACCTGTACTCTGAGAATCTACTGTCTAGCAGGATAACACCACCTGTACTCTGAGAATCTACTGTCTAGCAGGATAACACCACCTGTACTCTGAGAATCTACTGTCTAGCAGGATAACACCACCTGTACTCTGAGAATCTACTGTCTAGCAGGATAACACCACCTGTACTCTGAGAATCTACTGTCTAGCAGGATAACACCACCTGTACTCTGAGAATCTACTGTCTAGCAGGATAACACCACCTGTACTCTGAGAATCTACTGTCTAGCAGGATAACACCACCTGTACTCTGAGAATCTACTGTCTAGCAGGATAACACCACCTGTACTCTGAGAGTCTACTGTCTAGCAGGATAACACCACCTGTACTCTGAGAATCTACTGTCTAGCAGGATAACACCACCTGTACTCTGAGAGTCTACTGTCTAGCAGGATAACACCACCTGTACTCTGAGAATCTACTGTCTAGCAGGATAACACCACCTGTACTCTGAGAATCTACTGTCTAGCAGGATAACACCACCTGTACTCTGAGAATCTACTGTCTAGCAGGATAACACCACCTGTACTCTGAGAATCTACTGTCTAGCAGGATAACACCACCTGTACTCTGAGAATCTACTGTCTAGCAGGATAACACCACCTGTACTCTGAGAATCTACTGTCTAGCAGGATAACACCACCTGTACTCTGAGAATCTACTGTCTAGCAGGATAACACCACCTGTACTCTGAGAATCTACTGTCTAGCAGGATAACACCACCTGTACTCTGAGAGTCTACTGTCTAGCAGGATAACACCACCTGTACTCTGAGAGTCTACTGTCTAGCAGGATAACACCACCTGTACTCTGAGAGTCTACTGTCTAGCAGGATAACACCACCTGTACTCTGAGAGTCTACTGTCTAGCAGGATAACACCACCTGTACTCTGAGAGTCTACTGTCTAGCAGGATAACACCACCTGTACTCTGAGAGTCTACTGTCTAGCAGGATAACACCACCTGTACTCTGAGAGTCTACTGTCTAGCAGGATAACACCACCTGTACTCTGAGAATCTACTGTCTAGCAGGATAACACCACCTGTACTCTGAGAGTCTACTGTCTAGCAGGATAACACCACCTGTACTCTGAGAATCTACTGTCTAGCAGGATAACACCACCTGTACTCTGAGAATCTACTGTCTAGCAGGATAACACCACCTGTACTCTGAGAATCTACTGTCTAGCAGGATAACACCACCTGTACTCTGAGAGTCTACTGTCTAGCAGGATAACACCACCTGTACTCTGAGAGTCTACTGTCTAGCAGGATAACACCACCTGTACTCTGAGAGTCTACTGTCTAGCAGGATAACACCACCTGTACTCTGAGAGTCTACTGTCTAGCAGGATAACACCACCTGTACTCTGAGAGTCTACTGTCTAGCAGGATAACACCACCTGTACTCTGAGAGTCTACTGTCTAGCAGGATAACACCACCTGTACTCTGAGAGTCTACTGTCTAGCAGGATAACACCACCTGTACTCTGAGAGTCTACTGTCTAGCAGGATAACACCACCTGTACTCTGAGAGTCTACTGTCTAGCAGGATAACACCACCTGTACTCTGAGAGTCTACTGTCTAGCAGGATAACACCACCTGTACTCTGAGAATCTACTGTCTAGCAGGATAACACCACCTGTACTCTGAGAATCTACTGTCTAGCAGGATAACACCACCTGTACTCTGAGAATCTACTGTCTAGCAGGATAACACCACCTGTACTCTGAGAGTCTACTGTCTAGCAGGATAACACCACCTGTACTCTGAGAATCTACTGTCTAGCAGGATAACACCACCTGTACTCTGAGAGTCTACTGTCTAGCAGGATAACACCACCTGTACTCTGAGAATCTACTGTCTAGCAGGATAACACCACCTGTACTCTGAGAATCTACTGTCTAGCAGGATAACACCACCTGTACTCTGAGAGTCTACTGTCTAGCAGGATAACACCACCTGTACTCTGAGAATCTACTGTCTAGCAGGATAACACCACCTGTACTCTGAGAGTCTACTGTCTAGCAGGATAACACCACCTGTACTCTGAGAATCTACTGTCTAGCAGGATAACACCACCTGTACTCTGAGAGTCTACTGTCTAGCAGGATAACACCACCTGTACTCTGAGAATCTACTGTCTAGCAGGATAACACCACCTGTACTCTGAGAGTCTACTGTCTAGCAGGATAACACCACCTGTACTCTGAGAATCTACTGTCTAGCAGGATAACACCACCTGTACTCTGAGAATCTACTGTCTAGCAGGATAACACCACCTGTACTCTGAGAATCTACTGTCTAGCAGGATAACACCACCTGTACTCTGAGAGTCTACTGTCTAGCAGGATAACACCACCTGTACTCTGAGAGTCTACTGTCTAGCAGGATAACACCACCTGTACTCTGAGAATCTACTGTCTAGCAGGATAACACCACCTGTACTCTGAGAGTCTACTGTCTAGCAGGATAACACCACCTGTACTCTGAGAGTCTACTGTCTAGCAGGATAACACCACCTGTACTCTGAGAGTCTACTGTCTAGCAGGATAACACCACCTGTACTCTGAGAGTCTACTGTCTAGCAGGATAACACCACCTGTACTCTGAGAGTCTACTGTCTAGCAGGATAACACCACCTGTACTCTGAGAGTCTACTGTCTAGCAGGATAACACCACCTGTACTCTGAGAATCTACTGTCTAGCAGGATAACACCACCTGTACTCTGAGAGTCTACTGTCTAGCAGGATAACACCACCTGTACTCTGAGAGTCTACTGTCTAGCAGGATAACACCACCTGTACTCTGAGAGTCTACTGTCTAGCAGGATAACACCACCTGTACTCTGAGAGTCTACTGTCTAGCAGGATAACACCACCTGTACTCTGAGAGTCTACTGTCTAGCAGGATAACACCACCTGTACTCTGAGAGTCTACTGTCTAGCAGGATAACACCACCTGTACTCTGAGAGTCTACTGTCTAGCAGGATAACACCACCTGTACTCTGAGAGTCTACTGTCTAGCAGGATAACACCACCTGTACTCTGAGAGTCTACTGTCTAGCAGGATAACACCACCTGTACTCTGAGAATCTACTGTCTAGCAGGATAACACCACCTGTACTCTGAGAGTCTACTGTCTAGCAGGATAACACCACCTGTACTCTGAGAGTCTACTGTCTAGCAGGATAACACCACCTGTACTCTGAGAGTCTACTGTCTAGCAGGATAACACCACCTGTACTCTGAGAGTCTACTGTCTAGCAGGATAACACCACCTGTACTCTGAGAGTCTACTGTCTAGCAGGATAACACCACCTGTACTCTGAGAGTCTACTGTCTAGCAGGATAACACCACCTGTACTCTGAGAGTCTACTGTCTAGCAGGATAACACCACCTGTACTCTGAGAATCTACTGTCTAGCAGGATAACACCACCTGTACTCTGAGAGTCTACTGTCTAGCAGGATAACACCACCTGTACTCTGAGAGTCTACTGTCTAGCAGGATAACACCACCTGTACTCTGAGAATCTACTGTCTAGCAGGATAACACCACCTGTACTCTGAGAGTCTACTGTCTAGCAGGATAACACCACCTGTACTCTGAGAGTCTACTGTCTAGCAGGATAACACCACCTGTACTCTGAGAGTCTACTGTCTAGCAGGATAACACCACCTGTACTCTGAGAGTCTACTGTCTAGCAGGATAACACCACCTGTACTCTGAGAGTCTACTGTCTAGCAGGATAACACCACCTGTACTCTGAGAATCTACTGTCTAGCAGGATAACACCACCTGTACTCTGAGAGTCTACTGTCTAGCAGGATAACACCACCTGTACTCTGAGAGTCTACTGTCTAGCAGGATAACACCACCTGTACTCTGAGAGTCTACTGTCTAGCAGGATAACACCACCTGTACTCTGAGAGTCTACTGTCTAGCAGGATAACACCACCTGTACTCTGAGAATCTACTGTCTAGCAGGATAACACCACCTGTACTCTGAGAGTCTACTGTCTAGCAGGATAACACCACCTGTACTCTGAGAGTCTACTGTCTAGCAGGATAACACCACCTGTACTCTGAGAGTCTACTGTCTAGCAGGATAACACCACCTGTACTCTGAGAGTCTACTGTCTAGCAGGATAACACCACCTGTACTCTGAGAGTCTACTGTCTAGCAGGATAACACCACCTGTACTCTGAGAATCTACTGTCTAGCAGGATAACACCACCTGTACTCTGAGAGTCTACTGTCTAGCAGGATAACACCACCTGTACTCTGAGAGTCTACTGTCTAGCAGGATAACACCACCTGTACTCTGAGAATCTACTGTCTAGCAGGATAACACCACCTGTACTCTGAGAATCTACTGTCTAGCAGGATAACACCACCTGTACTCTGAGAGTCTACTGTCTAGCAGGATAACACCACCTGTACTCTGAGAATCTACTGTCTAGCAGGATAACACCACCTGTACTCTGAGAATCTACTGTCTAGCAGGATAACACCACCTGTACTCTGAGAGTCTACTGTCTAGCAGGATAACACCACCTGTACTCTGAGAGTCTACTGTCTAGCAGGATAACACCACCTGTACTCTGAGAGTCTACTGTCTAGCAGGATAACACCACCTGTACTCTGAGAGTCTACTGTCTAGCAGGATAACACCACCTGTACTCTGAGAGTCTACTGTCTAGCAGGATAACACCACCTGTACTCTGAGAGTCTACTGTCTAGCAGGATAACACCACCTGTACTCTGAGAGTCTACTGTCTAGCAGGATAACACCACCTGTACTCTGAGAATCTACTGTCTAGCAGGATAACACCACCTGTACTCTGAGAGTCTACTGTCTAGCAGGATAACACCACCTGTACTCTGAGAATCTACTGTCTAGCAGGATAACACCACCTGTACTCTGAGAGTCTACTGTCTAGCAGGATAACACCACCTGTACTCTGAGAATCTACTGTCTAGCAGGATAACACCACCTGTACTCTGAGAGTCTACTGTCTAGCAGGATAACACCACCTGTACTCTGAGAGTCTACTGTCTAGCAGGATAACACCACCTGTACTCTGAGAGTCTACTGTCTAGCAGGATAACACCACCTGTACTCTGAGAGTCTACTGTCTAGCAGGATAACACCACCTGTACTCTGAGAGTCTACTGTCTAGCAGGATAACACCACCTGTACTCTGAGAGTCTACTGTCTAGCAGGATAACACCACCTGTACTCTGAGAGTCTACTGTCTAGCAGGATAACACCACCTGTACTCTGAGAATCTACTGTCTAGCAGGATAACACCACCTGTACTCTGAGAATCTACTGTCTAGCAGGATAACACCACCTGTACTCTGAGAGTCTACTGTCTAGCAGGATAACACCACCTGTACTCTGAGAATCTACTGTCTAGCAGGATAACACCACCTGTACTCTGAGAGTCTACTGTCTAGCAGGATAACACCACCTGTACTCTGAGAGTCTACTGTCTAGCAGGATAACACCACCTGTACTCTGAGAATCTACTGTCTAGCAGGATAACACCACCTGTACTCTGAGAATCTACTGTCTAGCAGGATAACACCACCTGTACTCTGAGAGTCTACTGTCTAGCAGGATAACACCACCTGTACTCTGAGAGTCTACTGTCTAGCAGGATAACACCACCTGTACTCTGAGAGTCTACTGTCTAGCAGGATAACACCACCTGTACTCTGAGAATCTACTGTCTAGCAGGATAACACCACCTGTACTCTGAGAGTCTACTGTCTAGCAGGATAACACCACCTGTACTCTGAGAATCTACTGTCTAGCAGGATAACACCACCTGTACTCTGAGAATCTACTGTCTAGCAGGATAACACCACCTGTACTCTGAGAGTCTACTGTCTAGCAGGATAACACCACCTGTACTCTGAGAATCTACTGTCTAGCAGGATAACACCACCTGTACTCTGAGAGTCTACTGTCTAGCAGGATAACACCACCTGTACTCTGAGAATCTACTGTCTAGCAGGATAACACCACCTGTACTCTGAGAGTCTACTGTCTAGCAGGATAACACCACCTGTACTCTGAGAATCTACTGTCTAGCAGGATAACACCACCTGTACTCTGAGAGTCTACTGTCTAGCAGGATAACACCACCTGTACTCTGAGAGTCTACTGTCTAGCAGGATAACACCACCTGTACTCTGAGAGTCTACTGTCTAGCAGGATAACACCACCTGTACTCTGAGAGTCTACTGTCTAGCAGGATAACACCACCTGTACTCTGAGAGTCTACTGTCTAGCAGGATAACACCACCTGTACTCTGAGAGTCTACTGTCTAGCAGGATAACACCACCTGTACTCTGAGAGTCTACTGTCTAGCAGGATAACACCACCTGTACTCTGAGAGTCTACTGTCTAGCAGGATAACACCACCTGTACTCTGAGAATCTACTGTCTAGCAGGATAACACCACCTGTACTCTGAGAATCTACTGTCTAGCAGGATAACACCACCTGTACTCTGAGAGTCTACTGTCTAGCAGGATAACACCACCTGTACTCTGAGAGTCTACTGTCTAGCAGGATAACACCACCTGTACTCTGAGAGTCTACTGTCTAGCAGGATAACACCACCTGTACTCTGAGAATCTACTGTCTAGCAGGATAACACCACCTGTACTCTGAGAGTCTACTGTCTAGCAGGATAACACCACCTGTACTCTGAGAGTCTACTGTCTAGCAGGATAACACCACCTGTACTCTGAGAGTCTACTGTCTAGCAGGATAACACCACCTGTACTCTGAGAGTCTACTGTCTAGCAGGATAACACCACCTGTACTCTGAGAGTCTACTGTCTAGCAGGATAACACCACCTGTACTCTGAGAGTCTACTGTCTAGCAGGATAACACCACCTGTACTCTGAGAGTCTACTGTCTAGCAGGATAACACCACCTGTACTCTGAGAATCTACTGTCTAGCAGGATAACACCACCTGTACTCTGAGAGTCTACTGTCTAGCAGGATAACACCACCTGTACTCTGAGAATCTACTGTCTAGCAGGATAACACCACCTGTACTCTGAGAATCTACTGTCTAGCAGGATAACACCACCTGTACTCTGAGAGTCTACTGTCTAGCAGGATAACACCACCTGTACTCTGAGAATCTACTGTCTAGCAGGATAACACCACCTGTACTCTGAGAATCTACTGTCTAGCAGGATAACACCACCTGTACTCTGAGAGTCTACTGTCTAGCAGGATAACACCACCTGTACTCTGAGAATCTACTGTCTAGCAGGATAACACCACCTGTACTCTGAGAGTCTACTGTCTAGCAGGATAACACCACCTGTACTCTGAGAATCTACTGTCTAGCAGGATAACACCACCTGTACTCTGAGAGTCTACTGTCTAGCAGGATAACACCACCTGTACTCTGAGAATCTACTGTCTAGCAGGATAACACCACCTGTACTCTGAGAATCTACTGTCTAGCAGGATAACACCACCTGTACTCTGAGAATCTACTGTCTAGCAGGATAACACCACCTGTACTCTGAGAGTCTACTGTCTAGCAGGATAACACCACCTGTACTCTGAGAGTCTACTGTCTAGCAGGATAACACCACCTGTACTCTGAGAATCTACTGTCTAGCAGGATAACACCACCTGTACTCTGAGAATCTACTGTCTAGCAGGATAACACCACCTGTACTCTGAGAGTCTACTGTCTAGCAGGATAACACCACCTGTACTCTGAGAGTCTACTGTCTAGCAGGATAACACCACCTGTACTCTGAGAGTCTACTGTCTAGCAGGATAACACCACCTGTACTCTGAGAGTCTACTGTCTAGCAGGATAACACCACCTGTACTCTGAGAGTCTACTGTCTAGCAGGATAACACCACCTGTACTCTGAGAGTCTACTGTCTAGCAGGATAACACCACCTGTACTCTGAGAATCTACTGTCTAGCAGGATAACACCACCTGTACTCTGAGAATCTACTGTCTAGCAGGATAACACCACCTGTACTCTGAGAATCTACTGTCTAGCAGAATAACACCACCTGTACTCTGAGAATCTACTGTCTAGCAGAATAACACCACCTGTACTCTGAGAGTCTACTGTCTAGCAGGATAACACCACCTGTACTCTGAGAATCTACTGTCTAGCAGGATAACACCACCTGTACTCTGAGAATCTACTGTCTAGCAGGATAACACCACCTGTACTCTGAGAGTCTACTGTCTAGCAGGATAACACCACCTGTACTCTGAGAATCTACTGTCTAGCAGGATAACACCACCTGTACTCTGAGAATCTACTGTCTAGCAGGATAACACCACCTGTACTCTGAGAATCTACTGTCTAGCAGGATAACACCACCTGTACTCTGAGAATCTACTGTCTAGCAGGATAACACCACCTGTACTCTGAGAGTCTACTGTCTAGCAGGATAACACCACCTGTACTCTGAGAATCTACTGTCTAGCAGGATAACACCACCTGTACTCTGAGAGTCTACTGTCTAGCAGGATAACACCACCTGTACTCTGAGAATCTACTGTCTAGCAGGATAACACCACCTGTACTCTGAGAATCTACTGTCTAGCAGGATAACACCACCTGTACTCTGAGAATCTACTGTCTAGCAGGATAACACCACCTGTACTCCGAGAATCTACTGTCTAGCAGGATAACACCACCTGTACTCTGAGAATCTACTGTCTAGTAGGATAACACCACCTGTACTCTGAGAGTCTACTGTCTAGCAGGATAACACCACCTGTACTCTGAGAATCTACTGTCTAGCAGGATAACACCACCTGTACTCTGAGAATCTACTGTCTAGCAGGATAACACCACCTGTACTCTGAGAGTCTACTGTCTAGCAGGATAACACCACCTGTACTCTGAGAATCTACTGTCTAGCAGGATAACACCACCTGTACTCTGAGAATCTACTGTCTAGCAGGATAACACCACCTGTACTCTGAGAATCTACTGTCTAGCAGGATAACACCACCTGTACTCTGAGAGTCTACTGTCTAGCAGGATAACACCACCTGTACTCTGAGAATCTACTGTCTAGCAGGATAACACCACCTGTACTCTGAGAATCTACTGTCTAGCAGGATAACACCTCCTGTACTCTGAGAGTCTACTGTCTAGCAGGATAACACCACCTGTACTCTGAGAGTCTACTGTCTAGCAGGATAACACCACCTGTACTCTGAGAGTCTGCTGTCTAGCAGGATAACACCACCTGTACTCTGAGAGTCTACTGTCTAGCAGGATAACACCACCTGTACTCTGAGAGTCTACTGTCTAGCAGGATAACACCACCTGTACTCTGAGATACTACTGTCTAGCAGGATAACACCACCTGTACTCTGAGAGTCTACTGTCTAGCAGGATAACACCACCTGTACTCTGAGAGTCTACTGTCTAGCAGGATAACACCACCTGTACTCTGAGAATCTACTGTCTAGCAGGATAACACCACCTGTACTCTGAGAGTCTACTGTCTAGCAGGATAACACCACCTGTACTCTGAGAGTCTACTGTCTAGCAGGATAACACCACCTGTACTCTGAGAGTCTACTGTCTAGCAGGATAACACCACCTGTACTCTGAGAGTCTACTGTCTAGCAGGATAACACCACCTGTACTCTGAGAATCTACTGTCTACTGTCTAGCAGACTGGCTGGCTGACTGGCTGGCTGACTGGCTGGCAGACTGGCTGGCTGGCTGGCTGGCTGGCTGGCTGGCTGGCTACCGCTGCTACACCCATTCATCTGCTGAGTCTTCATCATGATTACGAAAATGCACCCACCAGCACACACACATACGCACACACACACCCGCACCCGCACACACACCGACACCCGCACCCACACACCCACACCCACACCCGCACCCACACCCACACACGTACTCACGCACATATGGCTACAAGAACACCACTTAAAAAGCACAGCACACAAACATCCACCTGCGCATCACTGACCGTGTGATTCACTGGTAGACTGAGCCTCGTGTGTGTGTGTGTGTCTGTGTCTGTGTGTGTGTGTCTCCTCTTAAGTCTGCTATTCACTGCAGGTGCTGGAGACAACGGCTCTCAGATGTAACACAGCCTCGTGTTAGCGGCTAGCCTATGCCTGGCTCTATAACGGCTATGGCCTATGGCTGGCTCTATAACGGCTATGGCTGGCTCTATAACGGCTATGGCTGGCTCTATAACGGCTATGGCTGGCTCTATAACGGCTATGGCTGGCTCTATAACGGCTCTATAACGGCTATGGCTGGCTCTATAACGGCTATGGCTGGCTCTAACGGCTGTGGTTGGCTCTGTAACGGCTATGGCCTATGGCTGGCTCTATAACGGCTATGGCTGGCTCTATAACGGCTCTATAACGGCTATGGCTGGCTCTATAACGGCTATGGCTGGCTCTATAACGGCTATGCCGGGCTCTATAGCGGCTATGGCTGGCTCTATAACGGCTATGGCTGGCTCTATAACGGCTATGGCTGGCTCTATAACGGCTATGCCTGGCTCTATAACGGCTCTATAACAGCTATGGCTGGCTCTATAACGGCTATGCCTGGCTCTATAACGGCTATGCCTGGCTCTATAACGGCTATGCCTGGCTCTATAACGGCTATGGCTGGCTCTATAACGGCTATTTACATTTACATTTAAGTCATTTAGCAGACGCTCTTATCCAGAGCGACTTACAAACTGGAAAGTTCATACATATTCATCCTGGTCCCCCCGTGGGGAATGAACCCACAACCCTGGCGTTGCAAGCGCCATGCTCTACCAACTGAGCCACACGGGGCTATGGCTGGCTCTATAACGGCTATGGCTGGCTCTATAACGGCTATGGCTGGCTCTATAACGGCTATGCCTGGCTCTATAACGGCTATGCCTGGCTCTATAACAGCTCTATAACAGCTATGGCTGGCTCTATAACGGCTATGCCTGGCTCTATAACGGCTATGGCCGGCTCTATAACGGCTATGCCTGGCTCTATAACGGCTATGCCTGGCTCTATAATGGCTATGCCTGGCTCTATAACGGCTATGGCTGGTTCTATAACGGCTATGGCTGGCTCTATAACGGATATGGCTGGCTCTATAACGGCTATGGCCGGCTCTATAACGGCTATGGCCTATGGCTGGCTTTATAACGGCTGTGGCCGGCTCTATAACGGCTATGCCTGGCTCTATAACGGCTATGGCCGGCTCTATAACGGCTATGGCCTATGGCTGGCTCTATAACGGCTATGCCTGGCTCTATAACGGCTATGGCTGGCTCTATAACGGCTCTATAACGGCTATGGCCTATGGCTGGCTCTATAACGGCTATGGCTGGCTCTGTAACGGCTCTATAACGGCTATGGCCAATGGCTGGCTCTATAACGGCTCCTACAGTCCCAGTCTCAGCATGGTGCTGCTGTAACACAGTAAGCAGCTACAGCACTACATCTGTGGTCCTTCAGCAGTCTCTAGTGGTCGTCGCCAGACATGACACCCTGGTTCAGTTACAACAACAGAACAGGTTCAGGTGGCCCTACCGTGGCGTAATTAACTAATAGACGTTGTGGCTGGCCTAAATAGTGCCCACTAGACAGTGAGAGGCTGTGATGCTGGTGTCTGGAGCCTGGACAATGATACATGGCCGCAGACCAGTTCAAAACTGATCCTAGTCATGCATTTGTCATTTTAAACCAGATTAGATTAGTATGAAACGCTCTCACCATGGATGGGCCTTTTATCATCTACTCTCTACAATGATAGTGACCTCTCATCCTTTTGGGTGTATAATGAATCTCATAATCAACCCCTCGTTCTGGGCAATAACCAGACATTAACAAGCAAGTGTGTGTGTGTGTGTGTGTGTGTGTGTGTGTGTGTGTGTGTGTGTGTGTGTGTGTATATATCTTACCTGTCTGGGCTGCTCTGTGGCTCTCTGCAGGTCTGTCTTCACCTTGTTGTTGGGGTGGTTCACAACTTTGGTGACAGGCTGTTTAAAGATGGAGGCTGTCTGTCTAATAGGAAGTGCTGTGTTCAGGTCTGGTTTACCCTGAAAGGAGAGGACAGAAAGAGAGGCTTGATTAAACAATAGGATAGAGGTGGAGGGACAATCAGAGAGAGGAGAGAGGTGTAGGGACAATCAGAGAGAGGAGAGAGGTAGAGGGACAATCAGAGAGAGGCGAGAGAGGGACAATCAGAGAGAGGAGAGAGAGGTAGAGGGACAATCAGAGAGAGGTAGAAGGACAATCAGAGAGAGGAGAGAGAGGTAGAGGGACAATCAGAGAGAAGAGAGAGAGGTAGAGGGACAATCAGAGAAGAGAGAGAGGTAGAGGGACAATCAGAGAGAAGAGAGAGGAGAGGGACAATTAGAGAGAGGAGAGAGAGGTAGAGGAACAATCAGAGGAGAGAGTCAGTAGGGAAAGTAAAGTCCACCCTGTGTGTGTGTGTGTGTGTGTGTGTGTGTGTGTGTGTGTGTGTGTGTGTGTGTGTGTGTGTGTGTGTGTGTGTGTGTGTTGGGTACTTCTATGAGCAATCATGAAGCAGCACCGTCATAAAACCATTTAATTAGTTTAACAAAACCGCTGCAGCAGAAACTCTGAAAACCCTAGTTGACCATTATCACTCCTACAGGTCAGGGGAACAGGAAGTACAGCGTAGTCTGAAAACCCTAGTTGAGCATTATCATTCCTACAGGTCAGGGGAACAGGAAGTACAGCGTAGTCTGAAAACCCTAGTTGAGCATTATCATTCCTACAGGTCAGGGGAACAGGAAGTAAAGCGTAGTCTGAAAACCCTAGTTGAGCATTATCATTCCTACAGGTCAGGGGAACAGGAAGTGCAGCGTAGTCTGAAAACCCTAGTTGACCATTATCACTCCTACAGGTCAGGGGAACAGGAAGTACAGCGTAGTCTGAAAACCCTAGTTGAGCATTATCATTCCTACAGGTCAGGGGAACAGGAAGTGCAGCGTAGTCTGAAAACCCTAGTTGACCATTATCACTCCTACAGGTCAGGGGAACAGGAAGTACAGCGTAGTCTGAAAACCCTAGTTGACCATTATCACTCCTACAGGTCAGGGGAACAGGAAGTACAGCGTAGTCTGAAAACCCTAGTTGAGCATTATCATTCCTACAGGTCAGGGGAACAGGAAGTACAGCAGAAACTCTGAAAACCCTAGTTGACCATTATCACTCCTACAGGTCAGGGGAACAGGAAGTGCAGCGTAGTCTGAAAACCCTACTTGACCATTATCACTCCTACAGGTCAGGGGAACAGGAAGTGCAGCAGAAACTCTGAAAACCCTAGTTGACCATTATCATTCCTACAGGTCAGGGGAACAGGAAGTACAGCGTAGTCTGAAAACCCTAGTTGACCATTATCATTCCTACAGGTCAGGGGAACAGGAAGTGCAGCGTAGTCTGAAAACCCTAGTTGACCATTATCATTCCTACAGGTCAGGGGAACAGGAAGTACAGCGTAGTCTGAAAACCCTAGTTGACCATTATCACTCCTACAGGTCAGGGGAACAGGAAGTGCAGCGCAGCAGGAAACTAGTGTTCAGTTCAAACAACTAGTGACGCAGACAGAGAACATTCAAAGTGAGCGGTGGGTTGTGTCAGGCTGCTTAGCGAGGCGCTCTGCTAACGTGTGTGTGTGCGCTGTGTGCTGCGACGGTTGAAGGGTTAACTCTGATCTGTGGTTTGGCAGACACAACGGGGGGGGGGGGGGGGGGGGGGGGGCTCCTCCCTAAAGAGGACATGTGCAGAGCAGCAGAGCAGAGCCAGAGTCTCAGGGAGGAGCTGCATATCAGGGCACAGAGTCTCAGGGAGGAGCTGCATATCAGGGCACAGAGTCTCAGGGAGGAGCTGCATATCAGGGCACAGAGTCTCAGGGACGAGGCAGTCCTCAGGGCACAGAGTCCCAGGGACGAGGCAGTCCTCAGGGCACAGAGTCTCAGCGAGGAGGCAGTCCTCAGGGCACAGAGTCCCAGGGACGAGGCAGTCCTCAGGGCACAGAGTCCCAGGGACGAGGCAGTCCTCAGGGCACAGAGTCCCAGGGACGAGGCAGTCCTCAGGGCACAGAGTCCCAGGGACGAGGCAGTCCTCAGGGCACAGAGTCCCAGGGACGAGGCAGTCCTCAGGGCACAGAGTCCCAGGGACGAGGCAGTCCTCAGGGCACAGAGTCCCAGGGACGAGGCAGTCCTCAGGGCACAGAGTCCCAGGGACGAGGCAGTCCTCAGGGCACAGAGTCCCAGGGACGAGACAGTCCTCAGGGCACAGACTCCCAGGGACGAGGCAGTCCTCAGGGTACAGAGTCCCAGGGAGGAGTGGTCCCAGGGACGAGGCAGTCCTCAGCTCATGAGCAACACTGTGGCGGTGGCACACACTCAATTACAGACCAATCAAACTGCTCCATATGCAAAACACCCACTTTCTTTCAAGATGTCAGCACCGCTCGCACTTCTCATGGAACAAAATGCGCTTAACATTTTTAAATTCACGTCAAAGAAATCAAATGTTATTTGTCACGTGCTTTGTAAAGAACAGGTATTTATCCTGAGTCCTTACCAAAGACAGCACTAAGAGCCATGTGAAAAGATAGCAGAGGGCCCTCAGGCTTAGATAAGATGGCAGAGGGCCCTCAGGCTTAGATAAGATGGCAGAGGGCCCTCAGGCTTAGATAAGATGGCAGAGGGCCCTCGAGCTTAGATAAGATGGCAGAGGGCCCTCAGGCTTAGATAAGATGGCAGAGGGCCCTCAGGCTTAGATAAGATGGCAGAGGGCCCTCGAGCATAGATAAGATGGGAGAGGGCCCTCGAGCTTAGATAAGATGGGAGAGGGCCCTCGAGCTTAGATAAGATGGGAGAGGGCCCTCGAGCTTAGATAAGATGGGAGAGGGCCCTCAAGCTTAGATAAGATGGCAGAGGGCCCTCAAGCTTAGATAAGATGGCAGAGGGCCCTCAGGCTTAGATAAGATGGCAGAGGCCCCTCAAGCTTAGATAAGATGGCAGAGGGCCCTCAGGCTTAGATAAGATGGCAGAGGGCCCTCAAGCTTAGATAAGATGGCAGAGGGCCCTCAAGCTTAGATAAGATGGCAGAGGGCCCTCAAGCTTAGATAAGATGGCAGAGGGCCCTCAAGCTTAGATAAGATAGCAGAGGGCCCTCAGGCTTAGATAAGATGGCAGAGGCCCCTCAAGCTTAGATAAGATGGCAGAGGGCCCTCAGGCTTAGATAAGATGGCAGAGGGCCCTCAAGCTTAGATAAGATGGCAGAGGGCCCTCAAGCTTAGATAAGATGGCAGAGGGCCCTCAAGCTTAGATAAGATGGCAGAGGGCCCTCAGGCTTAGATAAGATGGGAGAGGGCCCTCAAGCTTAGATAAGATGGCAGAGGCCCCTCAGGCTTAGATAAGATGGCAGAAGGCCTTAGGGCTGTGGCGGTCACTAAATATCGTCAACCGGTGATTGTCAAGCAAATAACTGTCGATCTCACGGTAATTGACCGTTAATTAACATAAACACATTTTAACATCTCTTGGCTTCCATATATAGCCGACACAAGTCACTGATGAAGACCTTTGGAACATCTACATTTTAACAAGTCTAATAAATCCATGTAATATAGCCTCCACCTTCACAATAAATACAATGTTTATTTTAGACGGGTCTAAAGAAACATGATATGTAGAAAATGCAGTCTATTTCAGAAGAACAGAATAGCATACTCTGAGTTGTCCTTATGTTATGTCCTGATCTGGCTATGCCAAATGGCTGTGGGCTACACTAGTTCACACAGGACATAGTGTCAAGTGTGTCTAATCCAAAACACATCTTTTGACCCATGGGTAAAAAGAATATGTTAACTGTGTAGATAATCCTCCAAGACGCTGGTCACCAACCGGTCGTTCCTGATCAACTGGTGGCTCTTGAAGGCATTCCTAGTTGATCACCGAACATTTCTGCATAAAAGAGAACGTGTTGAGCTGTTGGCGGTAGGTGAACTTGATTCAGAAGCCCTGTACACCGGGTAGAGGCAAAGTGTTCCCATTCGGAACCATTTCATTTGTCTGGAAAAGACAAACTCCGCCTACCCGGCGGACCGGGAAGATATGTGGCTAAATTCCACTGGGCCTACTGCGCTGGCCAATCAGATAGCTCAAATCAACATGCGTACAGCTTCAACGACCCCACAGCAAAGGTTGATACCAGCCTGGGTGAGATCCCTTTTAAAACCGTGACCAGAGAGAGACTGTCAACGAATTCATTACATTTACATTTACATTTAAGTCATTTAGCAGACGCTCTTATCTAGAGCGACTTACAAATTGGTGCATTCACCTTATGACATCCAGTGGAACAGCCACTTTACAATAGTGCATCTAGATCATTTTAAGGGGGGGGGGGGCAGAAGGATTGCTTTATCCTAGGTATTCCTTGAAGAGGTGGGGTTTCAGGTCATCAACGAGCTGCTGTTCATCAACGAGCTGCTGTTTATATGACTTTATGTTTTAGTTTTATTCAACTCAACCCTTTTTTTTTTTATTCAACACTTCTTACAAAACATCAAAACACACTTCTCCCTACTTCCACTCGCGCTGCAGCTGCAGTGAGCAGCCAAGTGTATCGACAGGCGTTTTTATTATTAGCAGCTTGTCGTGTCTATTTTAATATCAAGAAATACCTCACTTTCTCTGGTCACAGGAACAACATGAATTTGTGCATGAGGCAGATGCAGTGCGACTCAAGTTTCACCATCAGGTGGAAGACGGTGCCCCCTCTTTGTGGTCAGTCTCACCGGAGGAAAGGAAGGAGAGAGCAGGGACCGTGAGAGACGGGCGGGGACCGTGAGAGAAGGGCGGGGACCGTGAGAGAAGGGCGGGGACCGTGAGAGAGCGGCGGGGACAGTGAGAGAGCGGCGGGGACCGTGAGAGAGCGGCGGGGACCGTGAGAGAGCTACGGGGACCGTGAGAGAGCGGCGGGGACCGTGAGAGAGCGGCAGGGACCGTGAGAGAGCGACGGGGACCGTGAGAGAGCGACGGGGACCGTGAGAGAGCGGCGGGGACCGTGAGAGAGCGACGAAGACCGTGAGAGAGCGGCGGGGACCGTGAGAGGTGGACCCTCTGCTGCATCTCCCCTCTAATGAGATTAATACCATGTTAAAACAACGGGGAACTTCCAAATCTCAGACTTCCAACTTCAGTGCGTTCAAGACAACCGGGAAAAAGGGTCATCCAACTCGGAATTCCAAGTCGTAAACTCTGGCATCTTTCTAGAGCTCTGACTTTCCCACCTGAAGATCACTGACATCATGATTTGACCTTGTTTTCCCCCCAAGTTACCAGTTGTCTTGAAAGCCTCATGAAAATCACATGCAGTCTAGTCAAATAAAAAAAGCAAATGATTTAAATGTATGTTCAGCTGTGCCTCACGAGTGCTGATGTATTTTGTTATCAAAGCTTGAGTTTTGAATTATAATATGGTTTGTGAAGAACAATATTGGCAGTCCGGGCATATATAGCCAATATGTTGTGATAACGTGATAACCTCATTCCTACAGAAATCCTTTTATAAGGTTAATGTTACATTTGTTTAAGTCATGTTTAAGAAACAATCAGAACGGTAGCTCTCAGCTTGCTTTTTGACTGTGAACGTGATCGACTCAGGAAACCGGTTGGTGACCACTGCTCTGAAGAAAACGATCCAAACCTCATCTCTCTATCATAATCCCTTCAAAAGCTATTGGAGTTTTTACCCTTGTAGTAGGATGGACAGAATCAGGGAGACTAAATCAATGGAGGCCAGAGGAAATAGCATCACGTCAGCTAGGCTGGATTCGGTGCAAGAATACTACTGGATAGCTGACAGACTGACTTTCCTGTTGAACTCGTCTTTCTCCTGGAGTCCGCAGGACATAAAACAATATACAGAGTTTAGATGGATAGCGATTTTGAGACATGACATGTAGTATTTTCATATTTGACGCTTTTCATATGAATTCAAAATTCCTGTTCTTTTTCTCCGAAGATTTCACAGCAATCTTTCCAAAGATCTCTGTGAAATGTCAACGGAGCACAGAGTATACTAAGCATTTTATTTTCCAAGACTTTTACATTTAATTCAGCTCGTGTCATGCCAATTTAGGTTTTCAAGACCCATGGAAACAACTTTGAAAGACAACTATCACAAAATGTAAAATCCTCAAAATTACTGCTGGTTCTCTGTTCTACCTGATCATCATTAATGCACCAACCTGGTGTCCCAGGTCTAAATCAGTCCCTGATTAGAGGGGAATCACCCACCTGGTGTCCCAGGTCTAAATCGGTCCCTGATTAGAGGGGAATCACCCACCTGGTGTCCCAGGTCTAAATCAGACCCTGATTAGAGGTGAATCCCCCACCTGGTGTCCCAGGTCTAAATCAGTCTCTGATTAGAGGGGAATCACCCACCTGGTGTCCCAGGTCTAAATCAGTCCCTGATTAGAGGTGAATCACTCACCTAGTGTCCCAAGTCTAAATCAGTCTCTGATTAGAGGGGAATCACCCACCTGGTGTCCCAGGTCTAAATCAGTCTCTGATTAGAGGGGAATCACCCACCTGGTGTCCCAGGTCTAAATCAGTCCCTGATTAGGAGGGAATCCCCCGCCTGCTGTCCCAGGTCTAAATCAGTCCCTGATTAGAGGGGAATCACCCACCTGGTGTCCGAGATCTAAATCAGTCCCTGATTAGAGGTGAATCACCCACCTGGTGTCCCAGGTCTAAATCAGTCCCTGATTAGAGGGGAATCACCCACCTGGTGTCCCAGGTCTAAATCAGTCCCTGATTAGGAGGGAATCCCCCGCCTGCTGTCCCAGGTCTAAATCAGTCCCTGATTAGAGGGGAATCACCCACCTGGTGTCCCAGGTCTAAATCAGTCCCTGATTAGAGGGGAATCACCCACCTGGTGTCCCAGGTCTAAATCAGTCCCTGATTAGAGGGGAAGAATGAGAAAAAGCAGTGGAACTGGCTTTGAGGTCCAATTTGAGGGGTCTATTCAGTGCTGCTAGTAAAATACACTGCGTTACAATAGAATAGACCTACACAGCGTATGCCAGTCTCCTAGCAGTTCTATTGTAATGTGTTTTGTATTTGTATAGCTCTACGTAGTAGTGACATACAGACAGATGATGAAGTGGTTTTACTTCTCCTACTGAGGAACCATGTAACACGACGGCTGAAAAGCTGTAACACGACGGCTGAAAAGCTGTAACACGTCTGAAAAGCTGTAACACGACGTCTGAAAAGCTGTAACACGACGTCTGAAAAGCTGTAACACGACGTCTGAAAAGCTGTAACACGTCTGAAAAGCTGTAACACGACGACTGAAAAGCTGTAACGCGACGGATGAAAATCTGTAACACGACTGAAAAGCTGTAACGCGGCGGTTGAAAAGCTGTAACACGACGGTTGAAAAGCTGTAACACGTCTGAAAAGCTGTCACACGTCTGAAAAGCTGTCACACGACGGATGAAAAGCTGTAACACGTCTGAAAAGCTGTAACACGACGGATGAAAAGCTGTAACACGACGGATGAAAACCTGTAACACGGCTGAAAAGCTGTAACACGTCTGAAAACCTGTAACACGTCTGAAAACCTGTAACACGTCTGAAAACCTGTAACACTTCTGAAAACCTGTAACACGGTTGAAAAGCTGTAACACGTCTGAAAACCTGTAACACGTCTGAAAAGCTGTAACACGACGGTTGAAAAGCTGTAACACGTCTGAAAAGCTGTAACACGACGGTTGAAAACCTGTAACACGTCTGAAAACCTGTAACACTTCTGAAAACCTGTAACACGGTTGAAAAGCTGTAACACGTCTGAAAACCTGTAACACGTCTGAAAAGCTGTAACACGACGGCTGAAAAGCTGTAACACGTCGGATGAAAAGCTGTAACACGACGGATGAAAAGCTGTAACACGTCGGATGAAAAGCTGTAACACGACGGATGAAAAGCTGTAACACGGCTGAAAAGCTGTAACACGTCTGAAAACCTGTAACACGTCTGAAAACCTGTAACACGTCTGAAAACCTGTAACACTTCTGAAAACCTGTAACACGACGGTTGAAAAGCTGTAACACGACGGATGAAAAGCTGTAACACGTCCTGTGTGTGAGTGTTGACGAGAGTAGCGGACAAGGCCGTGCGTACATGTGTCGGTGCTAGATGAGACCAGACTGATCCACTGCTAACACAGGCCTGAGACTAGGGCACAATTACTGTATTGGATGAAGACTGTTAATGAAAATAAAATAACCGTCATTACCGATTTAAAAAAATACTGATATTTTTTTATTTCCTTTTTTGGGGGGGGGGACAACTGCCTGAAGACGGGACAGTCAGACATTCGTGCGGTTGAGTCCGTTTCTGCTGTAACATGGACTAGAGTAACATGGACTAGAGTAACATGGACTACAGTAACATGGACTACAGTTACATGGACTACAGTAACAGGGACTACAGTAACAGGGACTACAGTAACAGGGACTAGAGTAACATGGACTAGAGTAACAGGGACTACAGTAACATGGACTAGAGTAACATGGACTAGAGTAACATGGACTAGAGTAACATGGACTAGAGTAACATGGACTAGAGTAACAGGGACTAGAGTAACAGGGACTACAGTAACATGGACTACAGTAACATGGACTACAGTAACATGGACTACAGTAACATGGACTACAGTAACAGGGACTAGAGTAACAGGGACTAGAGTAACATGGACTACAGTAACATGGACTACAGTAACATGGACTAGAGTAACATGGACTAGAGTAACATGGACTAGAGTAACATGGACTACAGTAACATGGACTACAGTAACATGGACTACAGTAACAGGGACTAGAGTAACAGGGACTACAGTAACATGGACTACAGTAACATGGACTACAGTAACATGGACTACAGTAACATGGACTAGAGTAACATGGACTACAGTAACATGGACTACAGTAACATGGACTACAGTAACATGGACTACAGTAACATGGACTACAGTAACATGGACTACAGTAACATGGACTACAGTAACATGGACTACAGTAACATGGACTACAGTAACATGGACTACAGTAACATGGACTACAGTAACAGGGACTACAGTAACATGGACTACAGTAACATGGACTACAGTAACATGGACTACAGTAACATGGACTACAGTAACATGGACTACAGTAACATGGACTACAGTAACATGGACTACAGTAACATGGACTACAGTAACATGGACTACAGTAACATGGACTAGAGTAACATGGACTAGAGTAACATGGACTAGAGTAACATGGACTACAGTAACATGGACTACAGTAACATGGACTAGAGTAACATGGACTACAGTAACATGGACTACAGTAACATGGATGGACTACAGTAACATGGATGGACTACAGTAACAGGGACTACAGTAACAGGGACTACAGTAACAGGGACTACAGTAACAGGGACTACAGTAACAGGGACTACAGTAACAGGGACTACAGTAACATGGACTACAGTAACAAGGACTACAGTAACATGGACTAGAGTAACATGGACTAGAGTAACATGGACTAGAGTAACATGGACTACAGTAACAGGGACTACAGTAACATGGACTAGAATAACAGGGACTGGAGTAACAGGGACTACAGTAACAGGGACTACAGTAACATGGACTAGAGTAACATGGACTAGAGTAACAGGGACTAGAGTAACATGGACTAGAGTAACAGGGACTGGAGTAACAGGGACTACAGTAACATGGACTACAGTAACATGGACTACAGTAACATGGACTACAGTAACATGGACTACAGTAACAGGGACTACAGTAACAGGGACTAGAGTAACAGGGACTAGAGTAACATGGACTAGAGTAACATGGATGGACTACAGTAACATGGACTACAGTAACATGGACTACAGTTACATGGACTACAGTAACATGAACTACAGTAACATGGACTACAGTAACAGGGACTACAGTAACAGGGACTACAGTAACATGGACTACAGTAACATGGATGGACTACAGTAACATGGATGGACTACAGTAACATGGATGGACTACAGTAACAGGGACTACAGTAACAGGGACTACAGTAACAGGGACTACAGTAACATGGACTACAGTAACAGGGACTACAGTAACATGGACTACAGTAACATGGAATAGAGTAACATGGACTACAGTAACATGGACTACAGGCACATGGACTACAGTAACATGGACTACAGGCACATGGACTACAGTAACATGGACTACAGTAACATGGACTAGAGTAACATGGACTAGAGTAACATGGACTACAGTAACATGGACTACAGTAAAATGGACTACAGTAACATGGACTAGAGTAACATGGACTACAGTAACATGGACTACAGTAACATGGACTAGAGTAACATGGACTAGAGTAACATGGACTACAGTAACATGGACTAGAGTAACATGGACTCTTAACAACGTGATGAAACTTTGTTGCTCCTTGATGAAACAAGCAAGGTATTGTAGCAAACAAGTCTTTGGTTACCTAGACAACGCCCCCTCCCTGCAGGAACAGCACATGCAGTCAGAAGCGGAAGAGCAGAGAATGTCTTAAAATGTTTTATTTTTCTGTGTGTGCGTGTGTGTGTGTGCGTGCGTGCGTGCGTGCGTGCGTGTGTGTGTGTTCCTAGATCATGTCACGTCGCCCTGGGAATGGAGGAGAGCAAGGTTGAGCCTGCCTCGTCTCCACGACCGGGAAGTAACGCTCTCAGGGCTCTCGGCATTGTGGGATACCGAGGCTACGTCCCAAAATGCTCCCTATTCCCCTGTATAGTGTACTGCTTAGTAGTGCACTATATAGGGAATAGGGTTCCATAGGGCTCTGGTCTAAAGTAGTGCACTATATATAGGGAATAGGGTTCCATAGGGCTCTGGTCTAAAGTAGTGCACTATATAGGGAATAGGGTACCATTTGGGACGCTCACCCAGAGAGACGGCTAACAAGGACAGAGGAACGACCCACAGCTCACTGATCTCCAGGGGCCGGAGAGACCGACTGAGATAAAGAAAACATTCATCAACAAACTGCTTCCATACATTCTGTTGACTACCATCAGTATATTACTGTGAAGCTGTTGACTACCATCAGTATATTACTGTGAAGCTGTTGACTACCATCACTATATTACTGTGAAGCTGTTGACTACCATCACTATATTACTGTGAAGCTGTTGACTACCATCACTATATTACTGTGAAGCTGTTGACCACCATCAGTATATTACTGTGAAGCTGTTGACTACCATCACTATATTACTGTGAAGCTGTTGACCACCATCACTATATTACTGTGAAGCTGTTGACCACCATCACTATATTACTGTGAAGCTGTTGACTACCATCACTATATTACTGTGAAGCTGTTGACTACCATCACTATATTACTGTGAAGCTGTTGACCACCATCAGTATATTACTGTGAAGCTGTTAACTACCATCAGTATATTACTGTGAAGCTGTTGACTACCATCACTATATTACTGTGAAGCTGTTGACTACCATCACTATATTACTGTGAAGCTGTTGACTACCATCACTATATTACTGTGAAGCTGTTGACTACCATCAGTATATTACTGTGAAGCTGTTTACTACCATCAGTATATTACTGTGAAGCTGTTGACTATATTACTGTGAAGCTGTTGACTACCATCACTATATTACTGTGAAGCTGTTTACTACCATCACTATATTACTGTGAAGCTGTTGACTACCATCACTATATTACTGTGAAGCTGTTGACTACCATCACTATATTACTGTGAAGCTGTTGAATACCATCACTATATTACTGTGAAGCTGTTGACTACCATCACTATATTACTGTGAAGCTGTTGACTACCATCACTATATTACTGTGAAGCTGTTGACTACCATCACTATATTACTGTGAAGCTGTTTACTATATTAGTGTGAAGCTGTTGACCACCATCAGTATATTACTGTGAAGCTGTTGACCACCATCACTATATTACTGTGAAGCTGTTGACTACCATCACTATATTACTGTGAAGCTGATTACTACCATCACTATATTACTGTGAAGCTGTTGACTACCATCACTATATTACTGTGAAGCTGTTGACCACCATCACTATATTACTGTGAAGCTGTTGACTACCATCACTATATTACTGTGAAGCTGTTGACTACCATCACTATATTACTGTGAAGCTGTTGACTATATTACTGTGAAGCTGTTGACTACCATCAGTATATTACTGTGAAGCTGTTGACTACCATCACTATATTACTGTGAAGCTGTTGACTACCATCAGTATATTACCGTGAAGCTGTTGACTATATTACTGTGAAGCTGTTGACTACCATCACCATATTACTGTGAAGCTGTTGACCACCATCACTATATTACTGTGAAGCTGTTGACCACCATCACTATATTACTGTGAAGCTGTTGACTACCATCACTATATTACTGTGAAGCTGTTGACTACCATCAGTATATTACTGTGAAGCTGTTGACTACCATCAGTATATTACTGTGAAGCTGTTGACTACCATCACTATATTACTGTGAAGCTGTTGACTACCATCACTATATTACTGTGAAGCTGTTGACTACCATCAGTATGTTACTGTGAAGCTGTTGACTACCATCAGTATGTTACTGTGAAGCTGTTGACTACCATCAGTATATTACTGTGAAGCTGTTGACTATATTACTGTGAAGCTGTTGACTACCATCAGTATATTACTGTGAAGCTGTTGACTACCATCACTATATTACTGTGAAGCTGTTGACTACCATCACTATATTACTGTGAAGCTGTTGACTACCATCACTATATTACTGTGAAGCTGGTGACTACCATCACTATATTACTGTGAAGCTGGTGACCACCATCACTATATTACTGTGAAGCTGTTGACCACCATCACTATATTACTGTGAAGCTGTTGACCACCATCACTATATTACTGTGAAGCTGTTGACTACCGTCACTATATTACTGTGAAGCTGTTGACTACCATCAGTATATTACTGTGAAGCTGTTGACTATATTACTGTGAAGCTGTTGACTACCATCACTATATTACTGTGAAGCTGTTGACTACCATCACTATATTACTGTGAAGCTGTTGACTACCATCACTATATTACTGTGAAGCTGTTTACTATATTACTGTGAAGCTGTTGACTACCATCAGTATATTACTGTGAAGCTGTTTACTATATTACTGTGAAGCTGTTGACTACCATCAGTATATTACTGTGAAGCTGTTTACTATATTACTGTGAAGCTGTTGACTACCATCAGTATATTACTGTGAAGCTGTTTACTATATTACTGTGAAGCTGGTGACTACCATCACTATATTACTGTGAAGCTGTTGACTACCATCACTATATTACTGTGAAGCTGTTGACTACCATCACTATATTACTGTGAAGCTGTTTACTATATTACTGTGAAGCTGTTTACTATATTACTGTGAAGCTGTTTACTATATTACTGTGAAGCTGTTGACTACCATCACTATATTACTGTGAAGCTGTTGACTACCATCACTATATTACTGTGAAGCTGTTGACCACCATCACTATATTACTGTGAAGCTGTTGACTATATTACTGTGAAGCTGTTGACTACCATCAGTATATTACTGTGAAGCTGTTGACCACCATCACTATATTACTGTGAAGCTGTTGACTACCATCACTATATTACTGTGAAGCTGTTGACTACCATCACTATATTACTGTGAAGCTGTTGACTACCATCACTATATTACTGTGAAGCTGTTTACTATATTACTGTGAAGCTGTTGACTACCATCACTATATTACTGTGAAGCTGGTGACTACCATCACTATATTACTGTGAAGCTGTTGACTACCATCACTATATTACTGTGAAGCTGTTGACTACCATCACTATATTACTGTGAAGCTGTTTAGCGGGTAACATTAGAACACACACACACGTTATGATTAGAACACACACACACACTCACGAGGAAGGAGTACTCTCCTCTCCAGCTCTGGGTCGATGCACTCTCACCAACGTACTGACTGACTGTACGTTAAACACTGTACGGTGGATGTAGTTCTAGATGTGTACTGACTGACTGTACGTTAAACACTGTAGGGTGGATGTGGTTCTAGATGTGTACTGACTGACTGTAGGGTGGATGTGGTTCTAGATGTGTACGGTGGATGTGGTTCTAGATATGTACTGACTGAACGTACGGTGGATGTGGTTCTAGATATGTACTGACTGAACGTACGGTGGATGTGGTTCTAGATGTGTACTGACTGACTGTACGGTGGATGTGGTTCTAGATGTGTACTGACTGACTACGGTGGATGTGGTTCTAGATGTGTACTGACTGACTGTATGGTAGATGTGGTTCTAGATGTGTACTGACTGACTGTAGGGTAGATGTGGTTCTAGATGTGTACTGACTGACTGACTGTATGGTGGATGTGGTTCTATATGTGTACTGACTGACTGTACGGTGGATGTGGTTCTAGATGTGTACGGTGGATGTGGTTCTAGATATGTACTGACTGACTGTACGGTGGATGTGGTTCTAGATGTGTACGGTGGATGTGGTTCTAGATGTGTACGGACTGACTGTACGGTGGATGTGGTTCTAGATATGTACTGACTGAACGTACGGTGGATGTGGTTCTAGATGTGTACTGACTGACTGTACGGTGGATGTGGTTCTAGATGTGTACTGACTGACTGTAGGGTGGATGTGGTTTTAGATGTGTACTGACTGACTGTATGGTAGATGTGGTTCTAGATGTGTACTGACTGACTGTATGGTAGATGTGGTTCTAGATGTGTACTGACTGACTGACTGTACGGTGGATGTGGTTCTAGATGTGTACTGACTGACTGTACGGTGGATGTGGTTCTAGATATGTACTGACTAACTGTACGGTGGATGTGGTTCTAGATGTGTACGGTGGATGTGGTTCTAGATGTGTACGGACTGACTGTACGGTGGATGTGGTTCTAGATGTGTACTGACTGAACGTACGGTGGATGTGGTTCTAGATGTGTACTGACTGACTGTACGGTGGATGTGGTTCTAGATGTGTACTGACTGACTGTACGGTGGATGTGGTTCTAGATGTGTACTGACTGACTGTACGGTGGATGTGGTTCTAGATGTGTACTGACTGACTGTACGGTGGATGTGGTTCTAGATATGTACTGACTGACTGTACGGTGGATGTGGTTCTAGATATGTACTGACTGACTGTACGGTGGATGTGGTTCTAGATGTGTACTGACTGACTGTACGGTGGATGTGGTTCTAGATGTGTACTGACTGACTGTACGGTGGATGTGGTTCTAGATGTGTACGGTGGATGTGGTTCTAGATATGTACTGACTGACTGTACGGTGGATGTGGTTCTAGATGTGTACTGACTGACTGTACGGTGGATGTGGTTCTAGATGTGTACTGACTGACTGTACGGTGGATGTGGTTCTAGATGTGTACTGACTGACTGTACGGTGGATGTGGTTCTAGATGTGTACGGTGGATGTGGTTCTAGATATGTACTGACTGACTGTACGGTGGATGTGGTTCTAGATATGTACTGACTGACTGTACGGTGGATGTGGTTCTAGATGTGTACTGACTGACTGTACGGTGGATGTGGTTCTAGATGTGTACTGACTGACTGTACGGTGGATGTGGTTCTAGATGTGTACGGTGGATGTGGTTCTAGATGTATACTGACTGACTGGCAGGTGGATGTAGTTCTAGATGTGTACTGACTGACTGACTGTACAGTGGATGTGGTTCTAGATGTGTACTGACTGACTGACTGTACGGTGGATGTGGTTCTAGATGTGTACTGACTGACTGTACGGTGGATGTGGTTCTAGATATGTACTGACTGACTGTACGGTGGGGTGTGGTTCTAGATGTGTACTGACTGACTGGCAGGTGAGAGGAGAGCCACCAGTAGAGCCTCTGTCTGTATGACCTCTGACCTACCAATAACCTAGCCGATAACATAGAAAGATGATTACTAGAATGGATTCCCATCGATTCTCTTTCTATGCACTACACAACTGTAACACAGAACCCGAACACACATCCCTGGGTTGCTCCTCTCTTCAGTAATCTGCAGCTAGCGACTGGGACGAGCTGCAACAAACACTCAAACTGGACAGTTTTATCACTTCATTCAAAGACTCAATCATGGACACTCTTACTGACAGATAGGGCTGCTTCACGTGATGTATTGTTGTCTCTACCTTCTTACCCTTTGTGCCGTTGTCTCTGTTCAATAATGTTTGTACCATGTTTTGTGTTGCTACCATGTTGTGTTGCTGCCATGTTGTTGTTATGTTGTGCTGCTACCATGTTGTGTTGCTGCCATGTTGTTGTTATGTTGTGCTGCTACCATGTTGTGATGCTACCATGTTGTTGTTATGTTGTGCTGCTACCATGTTGTGATGCTACCATGTTGTTGTTATGTTGTGATGCTACCATGTTGTTGTTATGTTGTGCTGCTACCATGTTTTGTGCTGCTGCCATGTTGTTGTCATGTTGTATTGCTGCCACGTTGTTGTCATGTTGTGTTGCTACCATGTTGTTGTCATGTTGTGTTGCTACCATGCTGTTGTCATGTTGTGTTGCTACCATGTTGTGTTGCTACCATATTGTGTTCCTACCATGCTGTATTGCTACCATGCTTTTGTATTTTGTATTATATTTTGTATCCACTGCTAACACAGTGATGAGACTAGACTGATCCACTGCTAACACAGTGATGAGACTAGACTGATCCACTGCTAACACAGTGATGGGACTAGACTGATCCACTGCTAGCACAGTGATGAGACTAGACTGATCCACTGCTAGCACAGTGATGAGACTAGACTGATCCACTGCTAACACAGTGATGAGACTAGACTGATCCACTGCTAGCACAGCGATGAGACGAGACTGATCCACTGCTAGCACAGCGATGAGACGAGACTGATCCACTGCTAGCACAGCGATAAGACTAGACTGATCCACTGCTAGCACAGTGATGAGACTAGACTGATCCACTGCTAGCACAGTGATGAGACTAGACTGATCCACTGCTAACATAGGGCTGAGACTAGACTGATCCACTGCTAACACAGGGCTGAGACTAGACTGATCCACTGCTAGCACAAGGCTGAGACAAGACTGATCCACTGCTAGCACAGTGATGAGATTAGACTGATCCACTGCTACCACAGGGCTGAGACCAGACTGATCCACTGCTAGCACAGTGATGAGACTAGACTGATCCACTGCTAACACAGTGATGAGACTAGACTGATCCACTGCTAACACAGTGATGAGACTAGACTGATCCACTGCTAGCACAGTGATGAGACTAGACTGATCCACTGCTAGCACAGCGATGAGACTAGACTGATCCACTGCTAGCACAGCGATGAGACTAGACTGATCCACTGCTAACACAGCGATGAGACTAGACTGATCCACTGCTAGCACAGCGATGAGACTAGACTGATCCACTGCTAGCACAGCGATGAGACTAGACTGATCCACTGCTAGCACAGCGATGAGACCAGACTGATCCACTGCTAGCACAGTGATGAGACTAGACTGATCCACTGCTAGCACAGTGATGAGACTAAATTGATCCACTGCTAGCACAGTGATGAGACTAGACTGATCCACTGCTAGCACAGTGATGAGACTAGACTGATCCACTGCTAGCACAGTGATGAGACTAGACTGATCCACTGCTAGCACAGTGATGAGACTAGACTGATCCACTGCTAGCACAGTGATGAGACTAGACTGATCCACTGCTAGCACAGCGATGAGACGAGACTGATCCACTGCTAACACAGCGATGAGACTAGACTGATCCACTGCTAGCACAGTGATGAGACTAGACTGATCCACTGCTAACACAGGGCTGAGACTAGACTGATCCACTGCTAACACAGTGATGAGACTAGACTGATCCACTGCTAGCACAGTGATGAGACTAGACTGATCCACTGCTAGCACAGTGATGAGACTAGACTGATCCACTGCTAGCACAGTGATGAGACTAGACTGATCCACTGCTAACACAGTGATAAGACTGATCCACTGCTAGCACAGCGATGAGACTAGACTGATTCACTGCTAGCACAGCGATGAGACTAGACTGATCCACTGCTAACACAGCGATGAGACTAGGCTGATCCACTGCTAGCACAGCGATGAGACTAGACTGATCCACTGCTACCACAGCGATGAGACTAGACTGATCCACTGCTAGCACAGTGATGAGACCAGACTGATCCACTGCTAGCACAGTGATGAGACTAGACTGATCCACTGCTAGCACAGTGATGAGACTAGACTGATCCACTGCTAGCACAGTGATGAGACTAGACTGATCCACTGCTAGCACAGTGATGAGACTAGACTGATCCACTGCTAGCACAGTGATGAGACTAGACTGATCCACTGCTAGCACAGTGATGAGACTAGACTGATCCACTGCTAGCACAGTGATGAGACTAGACTGATCCACTGCTAGCACAGCGATGAGACTAGACTGATCCACTGCTAGCACAGCGATGAGACTAGACTGATCCACTGCCAGCACAGCGATGAGACTAGACTGATCCACTGCTAGCACAGTGATGAGACTAGACTGATCCACTGCTAGCACAGTGATGAGACTAGACTGATCCACTGCTAGCACAGTGATGAGACTAGACTGATCCACTGCTAGCACAGTGATGAGACTAGACTGATCCACTGCTAGCACAGTGATGAGACTAGACTGATCCACTGCTAACACAGTGATGAGACTAGACTGATCCACTGCTAGCACAGTGATGAGACTAGACTGATCCACTGCTAGCACAGTGATGAGACTAGACTGATCCACTGCTAGCACAGTGATGAGACTAGACTGATCCGCTGCTAGCACAGTGATGAGAATGATCCACTGCTAGCACAGTGATGAGACTAGACTGATCCACTGCTAGCACAGTGATGAGACTAGACTGATCCACTGCTAGCACAGTGATGAGACTAGACTGATCCACTGCTAGCACAGTGATGAGACTAGACTGATCCACTGCTAGCACAGCGATGAGACTAGACTGATCCACTGCTAGCACAGCGATGAGACTAGACTGATCCACTGCTAGCACAGTGATGAGACTAGACTGATCCACTGCTAGCACAGTGATGAGACTAGACTGATCCACTGCTAGCACAGTGATGAGACTAGACTGATCCACTGCTAGCACAGTGATAAGACTAGACTGATCCACTGCTAACACAGTGATGAGACTAGACTGATCCACTGCTAATACAGTGATGAGACTAGACTGATCCACTGCTAACACAGTGATGAGACTAGACTGATCCACTGCTAGCACGGTGATGAGACTAGACTGATCCACTGCTAGCACAGGGCAGAGACTAGACTGATCCACTGCTAGCACAGAGCAGAGACTATACTGATCCACTGCTAGCACAGAGCAGAGACTATACTGATCCACTGCTAGCACAGCGATTAGACTAGACTGATCCACTACTAGCACAGCGATGAGACTAGACTGATCCACTGCTAACACAGTGATGAGACTAGACTTATCCACTGCTAACACAGTGATAAGACTGATCCACTGCTAGCACAGTGATGAGACTAGACTGATCCACTGCTAGCACAGTGATGAGACTAGACTGATCCACTGCTAGCACAGTGATAAGACTAGACTGATCCACTGCTAGCACAGTGATGAGACTAGACTGATCCACTGCTAGCACAGTGATGAGACTAGACTGATCCACTGCTAACACAGTGATGAGACTAGACTGATCCACTGCTAGCACAGTGATGAGACTAGACTGATCCACTGCTTGCACAGCGATGAGACTAGACTGATCCACTGCTAACAGTGATGAGACTAGACTGATCCACTGCTAACAGTGATGAGACTAGACTGATCCCCTGCTAGCACAGTGATGAGACTAGACTGATCCACTGCTAACACAGTGATGAGACTAGACTGATCCACTGCTAGCACAGTGATGAGACTAGACTGATCCACTGCTAGCACAGGGCAGAGACTAGACTGATCCACTGCTAGCACAGGGCAGAGACTAGACTGATCCACTGCTAGCACAGTGATGAGACTAGACTGATCCACTGCTAGCACAGTGATGAGACTAGACTGATCCCCTGCTAGCACAGTGATGAGACTAGACTGATCCACTGCTAACACAGTGATGAGACTAGACTGATCCACTGCTAGCACAGCGATGAGACTAGACTGATCCACTGCTAGCACAGTGATGAGACTAGACTGATCCACTGCTAACATAGTGATGAGACTAGACTGATCCACTGCTAGCACAGTAATGAGACTGATCCACTGCTAGCACAGTAATGAGACTGATCCACTGCTAGCACAGTGATGAGACTAGACTGATCCACTGCTAGCACAGTGATGAGACTAGACTGATCCACTGCTAGCAAAGGGCTGAGACTAGACTGATCCACTGCTAGCAAAGGGCTGAGACTAGACTGATCCACTGCTAGCAAAGGGCTGAGACTAGACTGATCCACTGCTAGCAAAGGGCTGAGACTAGACTGATCCACTGCTAGCACAGTGATGAGACTAGACTGATCCGCTGCTAGCACAGCGATGAGACTAGACTGATCCCCTGCTAGCACAGTGATGAGACTAGACTGATCCACTGCTAGCACAGTGACGAGACTAGACTGATCCACTGCTAGCACAGTGATGAGACTAGACTGATCCACTGCTAGCACAGTGATGAGACTAGACTGATCCACTGCTAACACAGTGATAAGACTGATCCACTGCTAACACAGTGATGAGACTAGACTGATCCACTGCTAGCAAAGTGATGAGACTAGACTGATCCACTGCTAGCACAGTGATGAGACTAGACTGATCCACTGCTAACACAGTGATGAGACTAGACTGATCCACTGCTAGCACAGTGATGAGACTGATCCACTGCTAGCACAGCGATGAGACTAGACTGATCCACTGCTAGCACAGCGATGAGACTAGTAAGAAACTGAGAATAATCTTGTGTAAAACAGACCTTGGTCTCAATATGACTCCCTGCTAAAATAAAGACTAAATAAATACAAATTGTCCATTGTTAGAATGTAGTGAACAGCAGGACCCTGATGTGTAGCCTTGGCTAACCTGTACCTTGTTGATGGTGAGGTTCTCATTCCGTAGCCTCTGTTTGTTCTTCTGCAGCTTGCTGGGCATCATCATTTTGCCCGTTCGGAAGTCGAAACATCCCAAGTCCACCGTGTTGCCGAGGTAACGGGACAGCTGGGGTTTGCTCCGGAACTTCTTCCCTTTGGGACTGATGGGGGAGAGGAAAGACAAACAAACAACATTATATCACAGACAACACAAACAACATGCATGGCATCACAACCCAGCAACATAACCCAGGTCAAACCCAGGTCAAACCCAGCATGGCATCACAACCCAGGTCAAACCCAGGTCAAACCCAGCATGGCATCACAACCCAGCAACATAATCCAGGTCAAACCCAGCATGGCATCACAACCCAGCAACATAACCCAGGTCAAACCCAGTATGGCATCACAACCCAGCAACATAACCCAGGTCAAACCCAGGTCAAACCCAGGTCAAACCCAGCATGGCATCACAACCCAGCAACATAACCCAGGTCAAACCCAGCATGGCATCACAACCCAGCAACATAACCCAGGTCAAACCCAGGTCAAACCCAGCATGGCATCACAACCCAGCAACATAACCCAGGTCAAACCCAGCATGGCATCACAACCCAGCAACATAACCCAGGTCAAACCCAGCATGGCATCACAACCCAGCAACATAACCCAGGTCAAACCCAGCAACATAACCCAGGTCAAACCCAGCATGGCATCACAACCCAGCAACATAACCCAGGTCAAACCCAGCATGGAATCACAACCCAGCAACATAACCCAGGTCAAACCCAGTATGGCATCACAACCCAGCAACATAACCCAGGTCAAACCCAGCATGGCATCACAACCCAGCAACATAACCCAAGTCAAACCCAGCATGGCATCACAACCCAGCAACATAACCCAGGTCAAACCCAGCATGGCATCACAACCCAGCAACATAACCCAGGTCAAACCCAGGTCAAACCCAGCATGGCATCACAACCCAGCAACATAACCCAGGTCAAACCCAGCATGGCATCACAACCCAGCAACATAACCCAGGTCAAACCCAGGTCAAACCCAGCATGGCATCACAACCCAGCAACATAACCCAGGTCAAACCCAGCATGGCATCACAACCCAGCAACATAACCCAGGTCAAACCCAGCAACATAACCCAGGTCAAACCCAGCATGGCATCACAACCCAGCATGCAAGTCAATTAAGAACTAATTCTTATTTACAATGACGGCCTACACCGCCCAAACCCGGTCGACGCTGGGCCAATTGTGCACTGCCCTATGGGACTCCCAATCATGGCCGGTTGTGATACAGCCTGGATTCGAACCAGTGACGCCTCTAGCACTGAGATGCAGTGCCTTAGACCACTGCACGTGGTCTAGACAGATTACCTTTGTGTTCTTGGGCACAGGGACTATGGTGGTCTGCTTGAAACATTTAGGTATTACAGACTGGGTCAGGGAGAGGTTGAAAATATCAGTGAAGACATTAGCCAGCTGGTCAGCGCATGCACTGAGTATGCGTCCTAGTAATGCGCCTGGCCCAGTGGTCTTGTGAATGTTAACCTGTTTAAAGGTCTTACTCACCTCAGTCACAGAGAGCGAGATTACATAGTCGTATGGAACAGCTGGTGCTCTCATGCATGGTTCAGAGTTGCTTGCCTCGAAAGCAAACATAGAAGGTATTTAGCTCATCTGGTAGGGTCCCAGTAGTAGCGTCCAGATTAGGCGTCACTACATACACCCTGGGTCGAATTCAGGCTGTATCACAACCTGCCGTGATTGGGAGCCCCATAGGGGGGGGGGGGGGTGCCGTACGATAAGCGCTGCGGTTATAGCACACTATATTTTTACGCATGTTAAACATTTATGTTTGTTAATATGTATTAGCATATGCAGCCTATAAAAATGTTGAAATAGATTAGTTTCATTTGGTTTTGTATTCAGTTAGCACAGTATGTATTCATTGATATGACCTCATTTTAGAAGGGATTTTCTCTACCCTGACACTTGTTTTAACTTGGTAATTCCATCAGACATGGATTTAAGCCACAGCGTTTAAAAAAAAAAATCGCAATTCATAATTGCAACATCTGGGATAAAAAAAATTGCAATTACCTATTTTGTCCAAATCGTGCAGCGCTACCTTAACCTACACTATTTCTTCTTCTGGCCTAACAATAGAGTGCTTTTAAACAGCTGGCTCACACAGTAGACAACACCCAGAGCCAAAAGGCAGACAGTGACTAGAATATCAAATGACATTTTCTGTGTTCTGACTATTGTACAGACGGCCACCCGCTGTTTTGGTCCGTTCCTCATCACCGTGTGTCCAAAGCTTAAAACCTTAACGTTGTGTGACTCAGACAATCACTTATGCCAGGCATACACTACCAGTGGCGACTCGTCATTCAGGGCAGGTTGGGCAGAACCTGTTTTGCATGATATTTTGGCCTTTATACATGTCACATATCAGTTTGCAAACAATGTGAAAAAAATATATATATTATCGAGTTAATAAAGCTGCATACAAACACGGTCTCTTTTATGTTTTCCTGAGTAAGGCAGCTCCAAAAGGCAGGTGTTTAAGTCTAGCTCAGTGCTTTCTGTGGTGGTGGGGCAGCCGGTGGGAAAAACTGAGCGTAAGGGGTGGTAATCTTCTCTAATTGCGCAGTGATTGGCTCACTGTTCTGTCAGTGCCCATCCAAGGCTCAAGGTCATTGGCCACAGATAAAATGACCTCAAATCACGTTATAGCTACCGTAGCTTCAACATTTTAGGTCGCTAGCAGTCATCATCATGAATCACGTCGACAATCTACTGGCAAATCCTTTTCAATCCTTGTCATATGAAGAGAAATTATGAAGAGAAATTATAGATACAACGTATCAGTGCTCATTGGCCATTGGACGTAAACATTACACAACAAGTTGGAATCACAAATTCAACAATGAGTGGTTTGGAAGGAATCAGTGGCTAACTGCAAGCGTTTCACAGCAATCACTATTTTGCTTCCCCTGCTATTCGGTGGAGTAAGTGTGTGGTCCAAGTCTGGGTTTAAGGGTCTCTTTTCCAAGCTTAACCTCTCTTAGGTAGGGGGCAGTATTTTCACCTCCGGATGAAAAGCGTGCCCAAACTAAACTGTCTGTTACTCAGGCCCAAAAGCTTGGATATGCATATAATTGGTAGATTTGGATAGAAAACACTCTAAAGTTTTCAAAACTGTTAAAATAATGTCTTGTGAGTATAACAGAAATGATATGGCAGGCAAAAACCTGAGAAAAATCCATCCAGGAAGTGGAATTATTTTCATGTGGCTGTTTTTCAACTCAATGCCTATAGAGAATCCAATGGGTTAGGAATCAGATTGCAGTTCCTATGGCTTCCACTAGATGTCAACAGTCTTTACACATGATTTCAGGCTTTTATTTTGAAAAACGACGAGTAAAAAGCCATTTTGGTCAGAGGAAGTATGCAGACCTGATTCGGCGCACTCCCGTGAGCCTGCCGTTTGTTATTTTTCCTTTCTATTGAAAACGGTATTGTCCGGTTGAAATATTATTGATTATAAAGACAATAAACAACCTGAGGATTAATTATAAACATCGTTTGACATGTTTCGACGAACTTTACCTGTACTTTTAGTATGTATTCGTCTGCCTGTTGGGACCGCCTTGGAGCCATTGGATTACTGAACGCACCAACAAAACTGCGTTTTTGGGACATAAAGAGGGACTTTATCTTAATGAACAAAACAAACATTTACTGTGTATCTGGGAGTCTTGTGAATGCAACCACATGAAGATCAAAGGTAAGTGATTAATTTTATTGCTGTTTCTGACTTTAGTGACTCCTCTACTTGGCTGGTAAATGTTTGTATGCTTTTTTACATGGGGCGCTGTCCTATGCTTTCGCCGTAAAGCCTTTTTGAAATCTGACACAGCGGCTGGATTAACAAGAAGTTAATCTTTAAGTCGATGTATAACACTTGTATATTTTATGAATGCTTATTATGTGTATTTCTGTATTTTGAATTTGGCGCTCTGCAATTTTACCCGGATGTTGGCCAGGTGGGACGCTAGCCAGGTGGGACGCTAGTCCCACATACCCAACAGATGATAAAAAGGATAAACATTCACATTCAACACCATGGGCAAGAAAAACATATATACATTGGCCATGCTGTCAATCCAGAATGACTTCTGCTGCATTCAAAACAACTGGAAACTCAGAAATCTCAGACTTCAGTGAGTTCAAGGCAACTGGGATGAGCTCCGACTGGAAAAACTGGACCGAGGTGATGGGGGACAGACTGGTGGACCGAGGTGATGGAGGACAGACTGGTGATGGGAGACAAACTGGCGGACCAGAATACAGTGCGCAGAACATTGATGTAGCATGGGAAATGTTCCCCATCTCCTCAAAAGTATATCTGTCATTGCAAATGTTAGACTCCACTCTGAGGGACGTCGTTCTGCAGGTTGAAACATCGTGAGATTGTAGACTCCTAAATTGATAGTGCAGTTTGTTTAGGCAATTTTACAGCTAACTAGCTTCGTTACATGTTGATATTGTCTTGGTATTATTGTCTGAAGCTAGCTAGCCAGCCCATAGCTAGCTAGCTAGCCAGCCCTAGCTAACCAGCCCATAGCTAGCTAGCTAGCCAGCCCTAGCTAGCCAGCCCATAGCTAGCTAGCTAGCCAGCCCAGAGCATTGCATTGCGGTTTCTGCAGTCGACTTGAGCTGCAACAGATTTCCACAACAATATTCCATGTTGCTACCAACCTTATCATAAAGCCAAAATGAAACATGTGTTCACAAAAAATATTGTTCTCACATATTAGTGATATTTAACACTGTAAATGAAAGGAATGAGTGGTTTGGGTGCAAAACTAACTCCACCAACATTACATCTGTGTCCTACCATGACAGGAACCAAAAACATAATATAAAATAGTAATGATAATACAAAGTTAAGTATTATATCTCTATTTCGTATGTTTCTGCACAAACTGTAACACTGTAACACGTTAATAAAGCAGCTCACTGTTCGAGTGTTGGCATTTATTTCCTACGACAACCGAGAAACCACGACAACCGAGAAACCACGACAACAGAGAAACCGCGACTACCGAGAAACCGCGACTACCGAGAAACCGCGACTACCGAGAAACCGCGACTACCGAGAAACCGCGACTACCGAGAAACCGCGACTACCGAGAAACCGCGACAACCGAGAAACCGCGACAACCGAGAAACCGCGACAACCGAGAAACCGCGACTACCGAGAAACCGCGACTACCGAGAAACCGCGACAACCGAGAAACCGCGACTACCGAGAAACCGCGACTACCGAGAAACCGCGACAACCGAGAAACCGCGACAACCGAGAAACCGCGACTACCGAGAAACCGCGACTACCGAGAAACCGCGACTACCGAGAAACCGCGACTACCGAGAAACCGCGACTACCGAGAAACCGCGACTACCGAGAAACCGCGACTACCGAGAAACCGCGACTACCGAGAAACCGCGACTACCGAGAAACCGCGACTACCGAGAAACCGCGACTACCGAGAAACCGCGACAACCGAGAAACCGCGACTACCGAGAAACCGCGACTACCGAGAAACCACGACAACCGAGAAACCACGACTACCGAGAAACCACGACAACCGAGAAACCGCGACTACCGAGAAACCGCGACAAGCGAGAAACCGCGACTACCGAGAAACCGCGACAAGCGAGAAACCACGACAAGCGAGAAACTACGACAACCGAGAAACCACGACAACCGAGAAACCACGACAACCGAGAAACCACGACAAGCGAGAAACTACGACAACCGAGAAACCACGACAACCGAGAAACCACGACAACCGAGAAACCACGACAAGCGAGAAACTACGACAACCGAGAAACTACGACAACCGAGAAACTCAGGATAGGATCAACTAGGAAATCATGGTGTAACGTGAGCACCAACATCCTGGGGTTGAGGATAGACAAAATAAAGCACTTGAGAGTAGGAAACGAAATCGAAACCGTTAAGATTTGAAAAGTCGTGTTGTGTATATGCCCAGCGTTAGGCGAACTGAAAGTGTGTTGAAAACAGTCGGGGAGGTTGACAACCTCCTCTATCTAGCTCAGCTCCTGTCATATGCAGACGGAACGAGCGCCTAGCTCTGTGACCGGCTCTGCGACCGGCTCTGTGACTCAATGCTATGGAGATCCACCTCTGTGACCAGCGGTCGGAAGGACACAGATGAGTGTGTGATCGTGGCTTGGTTCAGGGGCGAGTGAGTAGGTGACTCAGCGATGAGTCAAAGCTTAGCCAAAGAGAACTCACCCTTCCACATAACAACGCCTTTCAGAGAAACTCACCAAGACACAAACACACCCTAGCCCAGTCTCAGACTGACTACCTCTCTACCACACGGCTCACTAGTGAGAGGGGTTGAGGGTGTGGAACAGAGTGACTATCTGTCTCTACCACACGGCTCACTAGTGAGAGAGATTGAGGGTGTGGAATTCCACATTGGTTAGCTTTCTTCATGTAATGTGGACCAGATAAACCATATCAGGCTTGAAGGAACAAAGAAGACCAGAAATCTCTCCAAATTTCAACGTCCTATTCTCAGCATGTAGGCCCGTTTCCCCATCGTTCACTTAGCTAGCATGCTAATGTGCATGTGTGCCAGTAAGTTACACTGCAAAGTGGCTGTGAAAATGGAAAAGAGGAGCGGAGAAACAGAGCAGATGGAGTGAGAGAGTAGCCTCAATAGTTCTCCCTTGGCTTCTCGCTGGGCTTCTCGCTGGGCTTCTCCCTGGGCTTCTCCCTGGGCATAGACACCAGCTCAGGGAGAACTGAGAGTAGAGAGAGCTCGTCAGGAAGTTTCCTGTGTTTATGCCTGCCTATCTGTCTGCCCGGGTGGCTATTTGTCTGCCTACCTGCCTGGCTATTTGTCTACCGGCCTAGCTATCAGTCTGTCTGCCTGCATGCCTGGCGGCAGACTCTGTGTGTAGTTGTGTTAGGTGATAAGTGAAGTGAGTGCAGGGCAGGGCACACTTTCACGGCATGCTTGCTCCTCCCCCTCCCCCAGTGTAACCACAGCCTTCCTCCAGCCCACACCCTTTTGTCTCACTGCTGACAGCACGCTTTGCACCAGCTGGGTTGCAGGCAGGCACACAGACAGACAGGCAGACAGGCAGACAGGCAGACAGGCAGAGACAGAAGAGACAAACAGAGATAGGAGAGAGAGAGAGACTCGATTTTGATCAACTCCCATATCTACTGGGTGAAATATCACAATTATTTATATTTATGTTTATTTATTTTCCCTTTTGTACTTTAACCATTTGAACATGGTCTATATTTTGAGGAAATGAAGGCTTAGATTTGAAATTTTTCAACAACAAAAAATGTGGCGTAAAAAAAGGCTTTGATTACTGGATAAACAGATGGAAAGGGGGGGGGGGGGGGGGGGGGGGGGGTCTTAGTAAACATCAAAACTCATAATTCCGTTCCCAAATGTAAAAAAATCTGTAACGGAATAACAGCAACTGAATTGGCTACAATGTGAAATCAATAATAGTCACAAACCACAGTTGGGTCACCTGCTACTGTCTTCCCTTCCACTGGTACACTGCTATATTCAGCTCATAACTGTCTCCTGCTACGGTCTTCTTCCACTGGTATACTGCTATATTCAGCTCATAACTGTCTCCTGCTACGGTCTTCTTCCACTGGTATACTGCTACATTCAGCTCATAACTGTCTCCTGCTACTGTCTTCCCTTCCACTGGTATACTGCTATATTCAGCTCATAACTGTCTCCTGCTACTGTCTTCCCTTCCACTGGTATACTGCTATATTCAGCTCATAACTGTCTCCTGCTACTATCTTCCGTTCTACTGGTATACTGCTATATTCAGCTCATAACTGTCTCCTGCTACTGTCTTCACTTCCACTGGTATACTGCTATATTCAGCTCATAACTGTCTCCTGCTACTGTCTTCCCTTCCACTGGTATACTGCTACATTCAGCTCATAACTGTCTCCTGCTACTGTCGTCCCTTCCACTGGTATACTGCTACATTCAGCTCATAACTGTCTCCTGCTACTGTCTTCTTCCACTGGTATACTGCTACATTCAGCTCATAACTGTCTCCTGCTACTGTCTTCTTCCACTGGTATACTGCTATATTCAGCTCATAACTGTCTCCTGCTACTGTCTTCCCTTCCACTGGTATACTGCTATATTCAGCTCATAACTGTCTCCTGCTACTGTCTTCCCTTCCACTGGTATACTGCTATATTCAGCTCATAACTGTCTCCTGCTACTGTCTTCCCTTCCACTGGTATACTGCTATATTCAGCTCATAACTGTCACCTGCTACTGTCTTCCATTCCACTGGTATACTGCTATATTTCAGCTCATAACTGTTTACGTCTTTCTGTTGGTCAAACCAAGAGTGGCAAACAGACTGAGTAAGGACGACAACACCTCTCTCTCTCTCTCTACTTTTCTTTATGAGCGAGAGAGAGAACAGTATATTGTACTGTAGTCTACTGTACTGAACTCTACTCCATTAAAGATGCAGCCATTACCTAGTACGCCAGTCAGGCAGATAGACAGCACACAGTGACATGTGGGTCAGTAGCTTAGCGCTGTGCCGAGCAGAGAGAGAGAGAGAAAGAGGGTTGTGAGGATCAGTGAACTGCACCGTGGCTCTAAGCTACAGTACAGTCCAGTACAGCCTGAACAACCCACTGAGGTGAGTGAACCAACCTGAAGCCAGCCAGCGCTCGCTATAGCACAGTTAGCCCTTCACTTCAGTCGCCACCACACAGCTGGTTTTCACACTCACATAGAGTTGTCTTTTCAAAATGGCCGTGGCGACTCTCTCTCTCTGCTACGTCTCCCTCCACACTTCCGCTTAAACAGACTGACTAACAATGGACTTGTTGTGTGAACAGATAAAATGGCAGATTTAGGCCTACATACTCATTGATAATCAGTGTTAAATACAGCCTAAAGTCCCAGCATTTTGCAGCATAGGGCCAAGGCCTAAACGAGAGAAAACAAACATAGAAACTGTCAATGTTATGGGGGTTGCGTGTTCAAATCAAATCAAATGTCATTTGTCACATGCTTCGTAAACAACAGGTGTAGACCAGTGGCGGTCGGTGCCAATTAAAGACGAGGGAGGACGAGTTTAGTTTTTTTTTTTTTAAATGAGCATGGCCTTATTTCTATTACAGCATATTGGATGACTGTCATTCACATTCCATTCACCCAGCTCAATGTAACATCCATAGAGGCTACTACATGATACTTGAATTTTCCCTATACAAAATCAGGAGGTTGCTACAACCTAGCCTACGAAGGAAAGTTTACAACATAAGTGCACACAGGTCGAGAGAAAGAGTAGGCTAATCAACGTAACAGACACATTCAATACCGCCTTGCACACTGTTGCCTGTGTCTACTTGACTTAGGGTGTAATCATGAGTCCAACAGTTGAAAACGAACGTTTTCAATTGGACACATTGAGGGTATCTTTATCCCCGTTTCGTTCTGTATGCTTACGTTTAAGAAACGTTTTTCAACAGAATCGACAGAATGAATACAACCCTGATCACCAGCAAACGCAGTTCACTTTCATAGCAGCCACGTACGAACAGCATATATATAAATAACTCCTTCTCGCATCTATGCGCTCTCCTCCTCTCACCTTTTCCCTTCGCTTGTGGACTTCCGTGCACAAGACAACAGCTGTCTGTGACCAAGTGGGAAAACCTTTCCAAGCCAAACTTTCATACAATAACCACTAAACACAGACTACATCTTTGTCACTATATTAGCTAACGTCATAGTCAACATGGCTACTAGAACTGTACAGTGTACAGCAAGCAGTTTAGCAGTTATACCGCCGGGCCCTGTGGCAATAAATTAATAAAACCAAAAGCTTACCTTGACTTGGAAGAGTTATAGCTTTGAAAAGCCATAGCCAGCTAGCTAACATAGCACATCCCTAACTGTTTGAGCTGCGTGTTTAAGTTGGCTGAACTAGCTAGCTGCATTCGCTACCTAGGTACAGTGCATTCATTAAGTATTCAGACCCCGTCCCATTTTCCACATTTTGTTACATTTTAGAATAAGGCGGAAACGTATCAAATAAATAAAAGTCCTCTTCAATCTACACACAATACCCTATAATGACAAAGCAAAAACAGGTTTGTCGAAATCCTTGTAAATGTATAAAAATGGAAAAACAGAAATACCTTATTTACATAGGAATTCAGACTATTTGCTATGAGACTCGAAATTGAGCTCAGGTGCATCCTGTATCCATTGATCATCCTTGAGATGTTTCTACAACTTGATTGGAGTCAACCTGTGGTAAATTCAATCGATTGAACATCATTTGGAAAGGCACACACCTGTCTATATAAGGTCTCACAGTTGACAGTGCATGTCAGAGCAGAAACCAAGCCATGAGGTCGAAGGAATTGTCTGTAGAGCTCTGAGACAGGATTGTGTCGAGAAACATATCTGGGGAAGGGTAACAAAAAAGTTCTGCAGCATTGAAGGTTCCCAAGAACACAATGGCCTCCATTATTCTTAAATGGAAGAAGTTTGGAACCACCAAGACTCTTCCTAGAGCTCACCGCCCGGCCAAATTGAGCAATTGAGGGAGAAGGGCCTTGGTCAGGGAGGTGACCAAGAATCCGATGGTCACTCTGACAGAGCTTCAGAGGTCCTCTGTGGAGATGGGAGAACCTTCCAGAATGACAACCATCTCTGCACCACTCCACCAATCAGGCCTTTATGGTAGAGTGGCCAGACAGAAGTCACTCCTCGGTAAAAGGCACATAACAGCCCGCTTGGAGTTGCCAAAAGACACCTAAAGGACTCTCAGACCATCAGAAACAAGATTGAACTCTTTGGCCTGAATGCCAAGCGTCACGTCTGGAGGAAACCTGGCACCATCCCTACGGTGAAGCATGGTGGTGGCAGCATCATGCTGTGGGACTGTTTTTCAGCGGCAAGGGGTACCAGTACTGAGTAATGATAACTAGGCTATATACAAGGGGTACCAGTACTGAGTAATGATAACTAGGCTATATACAAGGGGTACCAGTACTGAGTAATGATAACTAGGCTATATACAAGGGGTACCAGTACTAATGATAACTAGGCTATATACAAGGGGTACCAGTACTGAGTAATGATAACTAGGTTATATACAAGGGGTACCAGTACTAATGATAACTAGGCTATATACAAGGGGTACCAGTACTAATGATAACTAGGCTATATACAAGGGGTACCAGTACTGAGTAATGATAACTAGGTTATATACAAGGGGTACCAGTACTAATGATAACATGGCTATATACAAGGGGTACCAGTACTGAGTAATGATAACATGGCTATAGACAAGGGGTACCAGCACTGAGTAATTTATAACTTGGCTATATACAAGGGGTACCAGTACTAATGATAACTAGGCTATATACAAGGGGTACCAGTACTGAGTAATGATAACTAGGCTATATACAAGGGGTACCAGTAGTAATGATAACTAGGCTATATACAAGGGGTACCAGTACTGAGTAATGATAACTAGGCTATATACAAGGGGTACCAGTACTGAGTAATGATAACTAGGCTATATACAAGGGGTACCAGTACTGAGTAATGATAACATGGCTATAGACAAGGGGTACGTGTACCGAGTCAATGTGCAGGTGTAGTAGGTAATTGAGGTAAATAAGTAAATATAGGTATTAGTTAGGTGTAAACAACAGCCATCAGGATAGATAATAAACAGTAGCAGCAGTGTATGTGATGAGTCAACGCAGAAAAGGTCACTGCAGATTCCGCTCCAGTCATTACCACGAGCCCGTCCTCCCCTAATTAAGGTGTCACCAGCCTCCTGTGGTAGATACGTACAAATAACTAGGAATAAAGTAACAGATGGTCAATAGTAGCAGCAGCAGCGTATGTGATGAGTCAACGCAGAAAAGGTCACTGCAGATTGTCCGGGTAGCTATTTAACTATTGAACTAACTATTTAGCAGTCTTATTTCGCTGTGGGGTTAGAAGCTGTTCAGGGTCCTGTCAGTTCCAGACTTGGTGCATAGATTGCCGTGCGGTAGCAGAGAAACAGTATATAACTTTGGTGGCTGGAGTCTTTGACCCTTTTTAGGGCCTTCCTCTGACACCGCCTGGTGTAGAGGTCCTGGATGGCAGGTAGCTCAGACCCAGTGATGTACTGGGCTGTACGGACTACCCTCTGTAGCGCCTTGCGGTCGGATACCAAGCAGTTGCCAGTTACCAAACCAATGAGTAGTAGCCTACACCTGGTCACATGGTTTCATTCTATAGCCCGGTAAGCATGGTCACATGTTGTTCTGTAGCATCTCTTTCAGCTTCACAGTCAGGCAGAGCGAGGCTCTCTGTGTGTCTGTGTCTGTGTGTGTGTGTGTGTGTGTGTGTGTGTGTGTGTGTGTGTGTGTGTGTGTGTGTGTGTGTGTGTGTGTGTGTGTGTGTGTGTGTGTGTGTGTCTGTGTGTGTCTGTGTGTGTGTGTCTGTGTGTGTGTGACCTAGCACTGAGTAGTAGTAATCCCATAACCTCTGATATTTACTACTGACCTCAGTTACTGTTCTACAAACCTCTGAGGGCAAAGAGTCTAATCATTCACTCTCACTCTGAAGAGATTCAATTCACCTCAAGAGTCTAGTCGTTCAGTCTCACTCTGAAGAGATTCAATTCACCTCAAGAGTCCAGTCGTTCACTCTCACTCTGAAGAGATTCAATTCACCTCAAGAGTCTAGTCGTTCAGTCTCACTCTGAAGAGATTCAATTTACCTCAAGAGGCTAGTCGTTCAGTCTCACTCTGAAGAGATTCAATTCACCTCAAGAGTCTAGTCATTCAGTCTCACTCTGAAGAGATTCAATTCACCTCAAGAGTCTAGTCATTCAGTCTCACTCTGAAGAGATTCAATTTACCTCAAGAGTCTAGTCGTTCAGTCTCACTCTGAAGAGATTCAATTCACCTCAAGAGTCTAGTCGTTCACTCTCACTCTGAAGTGATTCAATTCACCTCAAGAGTCTAGTCGTTCACTCTCACTCTGAAGAGATTCAATTCACCTCAAGTTTCCTTTCAAGTGTCAACAATGGCGAGTAGGCCCACTTCACTTAGAGAACAACTACTCATAAAAACATGTTTGTCACAAACCTTATCCACTTAGCCTAACACACAGAGCCCGATCCCACAGTCTCACAACAGCCGACTCTCGCCCTCTGCCTCAGATACCTGTATTCAGTCCTGCCTACCTTCCCACAGGAACTCCATCGCTGGGGCTGACTGAGGTGATGTGGGAACAAGACAGGAACATCTCTGGGACTGACTGAGGTGATGTGGGAACAAGACAGGAACATCTCTGGGACTGACTGAGGTGATGTGGGAACAAGACAGGGACATCTCTGGGACTGACTGAGGTGATGTGGGAACAAGACAGGAACATCTCTGGGACTGACTGAGGTGATGTGGGAAGAAGACAGGAACATCTCTGGGACTGACTGAGGTGATGTGGGAACAAGACAGGAACATCTCTGGGACTGACTGAGGTGATGTGGGAAGAAGACAGGAACATCTCTGGGACTGACTGAGGTGATGTGGGAAGAAGACAGGAACATCTCTGGGACTGACTGAGGTGATGTGGGAAGAAGACAGGAACTCCATCTCAAATCAAATCAAATGTTATTTGTCACATGCGCCGAATACAACAAGTGTAGTAGACCTTACAGTGAAATGCTTACTTAACGCTCTTGATTAAGGGCATGTAAGTTTAAAAAAAATGTAAATAAAAGTAACAAATAATTCAACAGCAGCAGTAAAATAACAATAGCGAGGCTATATACAGGAGGTACCGGTACAGAGTCAATGTGGAGGCTACATACAGGGTGTACCTGTACAGAGTCAATGTGGAGGTTATATACAGGGGGTACCGGTACAGAGTCAATGTGGAGGTTATATACAGGGGGTACCTGTACAGAGTCAATGTGGAGACTATATACAGGGGGTACCGGTACAGAGTCAATGTGGAGGCTATATACAGGGGGTACCGGTACAGAGTCAATGTGGAGGCTACATACAGGGTGTACCTGTACAGAGTCAATGTGGAGGCTATATACAGGGGGTACCGGCACAGAGTCAATGTGGAGGCTATATACAGGGGGTACCGGTACAGAGTCAATGTGGAGGCTATATACAGGGGGTACTGGTACAGAGTCAACGTGGAGGCTATATACAGGGGGTACCGGTAAAGAGTCAACGTGGAGACTATATACAGGGGGTACAGGTACAGAGTCAATGTGGAGACTATATACAGGGGGTACTGGTACAGAGTCAATGTGGAGGCTATATACAGGGGGTACCGGTACAGAGTCAATGTGGAGGCTACATACAGGGTGTACCTGTACAGAGTCAATGTGGAGGCTACATACAGGGGGTACCGGTACAGAGTCAATGTGGAGGCTATATACAGGGGGTACCGGTACAGAGTCAATGTGGAGGCTATATACAGGGGGTACCGGTACAGAGTCAATGTGGAGGCTATATACAGGGGGTTCCGGTACAGAGTCAATGTGGAGGCTATATACAGGGTGTTACGGTACAGAGTCAATGTGGAGGCTATATACAGGGGGTACTGGTACAGAGTCAATGTGGAGGCTATATACAGGGGGTACTGGTACAGAGTCAATGTGGAGGCTATATACAGGGGGTACCGGTACAGAGTCAATGTGGAGGCTATATACAGAGGGTTCCGGTACAGAGTCAATGTGGAGGCTATATACAGGGGGTACTGGTACAGAGTCAATGTGGAGGCTATATACAGGGGGTACTGGTACAGAGTCAATGTGGAGGCTATATACAGGGGGTACCGGTACAGAGTCAATGTGGAGGCTATATACAGGGGGTTCCGGTACAGAGTCAATGTGGAGGCTATATACAGGGGGTACCGGTACAGAGTCAATGTGGAGGTTATATACAGGGTGTACCGGTACAGAGTCAATGTGGAGACTATATACAGGGTGTTACGGTACAGAGTCAATGTGGAGGCTATATACAGGGTGTTACGGTACAGAGTCAATGTGGAGGCTATATACAGGGTATTACGGTACAGAGTCAATGTGGAGGCTATATACAGGGGGTACCGGTACAGAGTCAATGTGGAGGCTATATACAGGGGGTACCGGTACAGAGTCAATGTGGAGGCTATATACAGGGTGTTACGGTACAGAGTCAATGTGGAGACTATATACAGGGTGTTACGGTACAGAGTCAATGTGGAGGCTATATACAGGGGGTACCGGTACAGAGTCAATGTGGAGGCTATATACAGGGGGTACTGGTACAGAGTCAATGTGGAGGCTATATACAGTTGGTACTGGTACAGAGTCAATGTGGAGGCTATATACAGGGGGTACCGGTACAGAGTCAATGTGGAGGCTATATACAGGGGGTACTGGTAGAGTCAATGTGGAGGCTATATACAGGGGGTACCGGTACAGAGTCAATGTGGAGGCTATATACAGAGGGTACCGGTACAGTTTCAATGTGGAGGCTATATACAGGGGGTACCGGTACAGTTTCAATGTGGAGGCTATATACAGGGGGTACTGGTACAGAGTCAATGTGGAGGCTATATACAGGGGGTACCGGTACAGAGTCAATGTGGAGACTATATACAGGGGGTTCCGGTACAGAGTCAATGTGGAGGCTATATACAGGGTGTTACGGTACAGAGTCAATGTGGAGGCTATGTGACTATGTGACTAAAGTGACTATGTATAGATTATAAACAGAGAGTAGCAGCAGCGTAAAACAGGGGTCTGGAAAGCCCTTTGATTAGCTGTTCAGGAGTCTTGTGGCCTGGGGGTAGAAGCTGTTAAGAAGCCCTTTGGACCTCGATTTGGAGTTCTGGTACCACTTGCCATGCGGAAGCAGAGAGAACAGTCTATGGTGGCTGGAGTCGTTAACAATTTTTAGGGCCTTCCTCTGACACGGCCTGGTATAGAGGTCCTGGGTGGCAGGAAGCTCGGCCCCAGTGATGTACTGGGTCGTACGCACTACACTCTGTAGCGCCTTGCGGTCGGAGGCCAAGCAGTTGCCGTACCAGGCTGACTGAGGGGATGTGTGAAGAACATCGGATCAGAATGACTCGAACCCTGACTGAGTCATAATAACAACATCACTAGCAGGGGTCTGTGTCCCTGTGTCCCAAATGACACCCTATTCTCTAGATAGTGCACTACTTTTGACGAGGGTCCATAGGGCTGTGGTCAAAAGTAGTGCGCTGTGTAGGGAATAGGGTGTGATTTAGGACACAACTCATGGCTGAGTCATAACAAACATCACTATCAAGACTAGAGGCTGAAGAGAAGCGGAAATATATACTTCAGGGATTGCTGACGACCTCCCCACACAGCCACATGTCATTCCATGGACTAGCCTAGTACTAGGCCTGTCCTCTCCTGAGGCTAAAGCTCCATTATACAACAACACAGTTTATGGGAATACTGAACTAGCATAATGAACTAGCATAATGAACTAGCATACTAAACTAGCATACTAAACTAGCATACTAAACTAGCATACTAAACTAGCATACTAAACTAGCATACTAAACTAGCATAGTGAACTAGCATAGTGAACTAGCATAGTGAACTAGCATAGTGAACTAGCATAGTGAACTAGCATACTGAACTAGCATACTGAACTAGCATACTGAACTAGCATACTGAACTAGCATACTGAACTAGCATACTGAACTAGCATACTGAACTAGCATACTGAACTAGCATACTGAACTAGCATACTGAACTAGCATACTGAACTAGCATACTGAACTAGCATAATGAACTAGCATAATGAACTAGCATACTGAACTAGCATACTGAACTAGCATACTGAACTAGCATACTGAACTAGCATACTGAACTAGCATACTGAACTAGCATACTGAACTAGCATAATGAACTAGCATACTGAACTAGCATACTGAACTAGCATACTGAACTAGCATACTGAACTAGCATACTGAACTAGCATACTGAACTAGCATAATGAACTAGCATAATGAACTAGCATAATGAACTAGCATACTGAACTAGCATACTGAACTAGCATACTGAACTAGCATAATGAACTAGCATACTGAACTAGCATACTGAACTAGCATACTGAACTAGCATACTGAACTAGCATACTGAACTAGCATAATTCTAAGAATAGATTTTCTTTTCTTTCTGGAAGTCAGCTGGTCAACAAAACATAATCTCCTCATGGAACTCGGTACAAACACATCGTTTTCATGGAACTCAGACATGTTGACTGTATTATTGGTTCATTCCACAGACTTCAGGTTCATTCAGTACTGTGTACAAAACAACATGGAGAAGGCATGAAGGTAGGAGCAGAACAATAAACACAGAGAGGGAGGTGGCGGACCGTGAGCCACAGGTAGCCTACGCCAAGACCCAGATATCACTGACAGGCTACCCAGACTGACCTAGCTTTGATATGAAAAGGACGAGCGTCAGTCTGTGATCTAAGATCAGTTTGAGAGGGAGAAATGAGGGCAGGAAGTGGGCTTGACCTCTTCATTTGATCCCAGGTGTGAAGAGAAGCCATGCAGCATATGGCTGGGGAGCGAGTACAGTTAACCTAGCTTGCTGAGTGAGCAGGGGGGGGGGGGGGGGGGGACATTAACACGAGCACCAACCAACAGTGTGGGGTCTTTTTACAACCCTACCCTCCCCGACACACAGCCACAACCACAGACAGCACCTTAAACAAACCCACCCAACACCCCTCCCCCAACAGCCCACGCACCAACGACATGCAAAGAACTTGCTTTGTGAACGAGGGGATGGTGGCTGGAAGGGGGTGGAGGGGGGGGCAGGTTTTGGGAGTGGGGACAGTGGGGGGTCTTGGATAGTTAAGTGGCTTCACTGCAGTTGAACTGTGTTTTCAAATTAAATAAAAACATATTTTTTTAATATATATATTTATGTATATATATATTTATGTATTTTTACAAGGGGAAACCCGGCCGACAATATTTTCTACACAACCTCAGTGCTTCAGGTTATTCTATAAATCTAGTCATTGTTTGGTGAGACCACCTGGAATTATGGGATCAAAAGCTTCCGCTTAGCAACCAATCAGAGTGGATAGGTGCTGAGCTGCTGTGTGGCGTAGAATAGTCTGCTCTTCCTCAGTGTGTGTCCAGTCCCCGTTGTTGACAGCTCTCTCTCTCTCTCTCTCCATGAGAAGGGACAATCACAGAACCGGCCAGTCCCTATTGTTGGCAGCTCTCTCTCTCTCTCTCCATGAGAAGGGACAATCACAGAACCGGCCAGTCCCTGTTGTTGGCAGCTCTCTCTCTCTCTCTCCATGAGAAGGGACAATCACAGAGCCGGCCAGTCCCTGTTGTTGGCAGCTCTCTCTCTCTCTCCATGAGAAGGGACAATCACAGAGCCGGCCAGTCCCTGTTGTTGACAGCTCTCTCTCTCTCTCTCCATAAGAAGGGACAAACACAGAGCCGGCCAGTCCCTGTTGTTGGCAGCTCTCTCTCTCTCTCTCCATGAGAAGGGACAAACACAGAGCCGGCCAGTCCCTGTTGTTGACAGCTCTCTCTCTCTCTCTCCATGAGAAGGGACAATCACAGAGCCGGCCAGTCCCTGTTGTTGGCAGCTCTCTCTCTCTCTCTCTCTCCATGAGAAGGGACAATCACAGAGCCGGCCAGTCCCTGTTGTTGACAGCTCTCTCGCTCTCCATGAGAAGGGACAAACACAGAGCCGGCCAGTCCCTGTTGTTGACAGCTCTCTCTCTCTCTCTCTCCATGAGAAGGGACAAACACAGAGCCGGCCAGTCCCTGTTGTTGACAGCTCTCTCTCTCTCTCTCTCTCCATGAGAAGGGACAAACACAGAGCCGGCCAGTCCCTGTTGTTGACAGCTCTCTCTCTCTCTCTCCATGAGAAGGGACAATCACAGAGCCGGCCAGTACAGGATGTCAGAACCACCTAGATACACACTGACAAGGCCGCACCTGAGACTGTCCAAAGGCCTCGCTTGCTTTCACCACACTCTACAGTCTACACCATCACACAGTCGTACAAAACCACACACACACTCACTATCACAGGTCTACACACACCATCGAACAAGACCTTCACACTATCACACGAGAGCTACGCTACAAAGCTTTCACAGGTCTACAACAAACAAAAAAACGAACACCCCACGGCCAACACTTCTCACACGCTGCTGGGATCATAGCATTTGAATAAGAATGAGAGGCATGTTTTTCACCAGTGAGAGGGAGGGAGGGGTGTAGAGTACACAGGCAGGCAGGCTCATTGGCCCAGGCCCCAGGATGCAGCCGAAGTCACACTCCAGAGGCAATAGGCCAGCCCGAGGGCATTGCCTTCAAAACACTGAGCTGGGGGGGGGGGGCTAGTATGTTGTTTTCAGTTGTAAGTTGTTGTTCATGCTGATCATTACACAGAAGTATACTATAAAGCAGGATCAATGACTTAGCCAGCTAACTTGCCAAAATATCATTTTTATTTTATTTTAAAGATAAACTTGAAAATGGCCATGGTCTCTTTGACTCAACAACCCAAAGAAAACATATCTGAGTTTAGTTTTATGAACGAACCAAAACATCTAGTTGTAGTATACCACCCTGATCTTAGATCTACCTGGAAGACAAACGCTATCAATCCGTCTCAATCTGAATCTCCTCGAAGGGAGGAGAAAGAAATGCTTGTGCTGTGTTTCAGTCAGATTTTCCCAGGTGGAAGGAACGCACATGATCACAACACACACAAATGGTTTACAACTGTCATAGTTTTGATTATTTGAATCTTGACCCCCCCCCCAAACACAGGCACACATATAGTCAGCAACAAGTTGGACACCTTTTTTGAGGCCACAAACCAGACGGGGCCTGCATTGGGTAACCAATCAATGAGTTACTGAGGAAGGTGAAGGCCTACAGCAAAGCAGCAAAATGAAAAGATGAACTGTCATTTAGCTTTGAAGAGTCCCAAAAGCATAAACGCCAACTATAGCTTATAGACCATTTATGAAGGACCATGTTGTAAATTGCCAAGGAATTAGCCGCACAGATAATGTACTTTAGACAGAAGGCTGAGTTCCAATGGTTTAGCCTAGATTGCAAACAGAGTTTCAGTTTCAGAGGTGTCATTTATCAAGATCATCACTGTGTTTCTACCCCTGCATTGCTTGCTGTTTTGGGGTTTTAGGCTGGGTTTCTGTACAGCACTTTGAGATATCAGCTGATGTACGAAGGGCTATATAAATAAATTTAATTTGATTTGATCACGCATATCAATCACATGATGAGACACGGTCAAGAATGCAAGTGACCAAATAATAGTTTTCATAAATCAGAATCTCACTATCTCTTGTCTAAACTAAGATACATTTGAACTTCTGCTGGTAATACAAAGTGTGATACAATGTTGCCACTGTACTTGTGCCAAGTTGTGCAGTTTTTGATACAATGTTCACACACTGATAGCATAAAACTAGCAACATTGTGGCACTGAGTGTGAGTGGGTGTCCAAGCTTAAGGTTTAGCTAGCTAGTTAGCTTTAGCTCATACTTTTCTCCTTGGAAAATAGTTATTGTAGCTAATCAGACAACTAAGTAACTATCATAACTTGTGAACCTTTCAAGATAGATAACAGTACCCTTGGCTATCTTCATGATCGATCATTACCTGTAGTAATACACATCACACTTGCCAGCACTGAGCCCTGACTTCCGGATCACTTCTTCTTTTTTCCAACCCGGTGGCAGAGAGGGGCAATCCATCCTCTTCTTCTCCATAATCATCTAGCAATACTTTACGTTTGGGAATCACCCCAATCGTTATTCAAGACCGACGAAATAGCTAAAGAATACAACAACGTGTTAATAAATACAGCTGACCTGGCGATCTAACGTGAACGTGAAGCTACCTAAAAAAACGTTTCAACTGCTAACTACTTGAAACCAGAGCGAAACTAGGAACTTCTTATTTCCGCGATTTGTATCGAGGACTTTCGGTAGATAGATAACTATATCGTTGGTTTGACAGGTTTTCCCTCTTTGATCTTCAACTATCCAACTATGAGACACGGCAATTGTATCTCAGTACTCGACCGCGGCGGTGGCAGTGACGTTGAGATATTTCAGCACTTCCCACACACTGACCCAGCGCCTGGCAACCGCACCGCTCGCTACAGCAACGCCCCGCCTCTCTGGAACGTCCCGTCACTTCTCGCTTCCCCATAAGAGATCCTATTTCCAATTCCTAATTCTGTACGGGGTTCCTCCCTTCCTAGGCGGTGATGCAACATTTACAGAGAAAACACCATTCTTATTCAGTAAAATATGAACCTAAAAAATAAAAAAAGTTATCAAGTTGAACCGTTTATTTCTGAAAATTCTTCAATTTGAATGTTTCTGCAAGTATTAGCATTGGCTTATACATAGCCGCGTGATGTAGGGGTGATGAGAGTGCTGCAAAACCAAGGCTCTAAAGATGCATCTCCTCTTTAAACTCCTCCCGATTATGAATGTTTTTTTCTGAGAATAGAGAAAAGTTCCTCACAAATGATGTGAACGGTGTAGTTGTATAGTCAGATTTGCTACTGCGGCGGCGCAGCAAAGCAACCTTCTGTATCGTTATTCATACAGAATTCTAACTCCATTGATAGCATAGTCTTACGCAGTCTTCAACATGGCTAGTCTATTTCTTATATTCAATTAATTCTACATTTTCGTCATGTCACCATTTCAGATCACGTCACCGTCTTGTCTTTAAATAGCTTCGCTCTCGCGCACACTCAAAACAATTTCTAACTGAAACCCAACCGTCTGGCTGAATAGTGGTAAAGGAGATACCATAGAAGATACCATGGGAGATACCATGGGAGATACCATACCATAGAAGATACCATGGGAGATACCATGGGAGATGCCATAAAATAGAAGATACCATGGGAGATACCATATAAAATACCATGGGAGATACCATGGGAGATACCATGGGAGATACCATACCATACAGAAGATACCATGGGAGATACCATGGCAGATACCATGGGAGATACCATACCATAGAAGATACCATGGGAGATACCATGGGAGATACCATACCATAGGAGATACCATGGGAGATACCATACCATAGGAGATACCATTAAAGATACCATGGGAGATACCATGGGAGATACCATACCATAGGAGATACCATGGGAGATACCATGGGAGATACCATACCATAGAAGATACCATGGGAGATACCATACCATAGGAGAAACCATGGGAGATACCATACCATAGAAGATACCATACCATGGGGGATACCATAGGAGATGCCATACCATGGGAGATACCATGGGAGATACCATACCATAGGAGACACCATGGGAGAAACCATACCATAGGAGATACCATGGGAGATACCATACCATAGGAGATACCATGGGAGATACCATAGGATATACCATACCATAGGAGATACCATGGGAGATACCATACCATAGGAGATACCATAAGAGATACCATGGGAGATACCATGGGAGGTACCATACCATGGGAGGTACCATGGGAGATACCATACCATAGGAGATACCATGGAAGATACCATACCATGGGAGATACCATGGGAGATACCATACCATAGGAGATGCCATACCATGGGAGATACCATGGGAGAAACCATACCATGGGAGATACCATACCATAGGAGATACCATGGGAGATACCATACCATAGGATATAACATATAAAATACCATACCATAGAAGATTCCATACCATGGGAGATACCATGGGAGATACCATACCATAGGAGATACCATGGGAGAAAAAATACCATGGGAGATACCATGGGAGAAACCATACCATAGGAGATACCATGGGAGATACCATACCATAGCAGATACCATACCATGGGAGATACCATAGGAGAGACCATACCATGGGAGAAACCATGGGAGATAGCATACCATAGGAGATACCATGGGAGATACCATACCATAGGAGATACCATGGGAGATACCATACCATAGGAGCTACCATACCATGGGAGATACCATGGGAGAAACCAAACCATGGGAGATACCATACCATAGGAGATACCATGGGAGATACCATACCATAGGAGATAACATATAAAATACCATGGGAGATACCATACCATAGGAGATACCATGGGAGAAACCATACCATGGGAGATACCATACCATAGGAGATACCGTGGGAGGTACCATAGGAGATACCATACCATAGGAGGTACAATAGGAGATACCATACCATGGGAGATACCATACCATAGGAGATGCCATGGGAGATACCATACCATAGGAGATACCATACCATGGGAGATACCATAGGAGATACCATACCATGGGAGATACCATGGGAGATACCATACCATAGAAGATACCATACCATGGGAGATACCATAGGAGATGCCATACCATGGGAGATACCATACCATAGGAGATACCATGGGAGATACCATACCATAGGAGATAACATATAAAATACCATGGGAGAAACCATACCACAGGAGATAACATATAAAATACCATGGGAGATACCCTACCATAGGAGATACCATGGGAGAAACCATACCATGGGAGATACCATACCATAGGAGATACCATGGGAGGTACCATAGGAGATACCATACCATAGGAGGTACCATAGGAGATGCCATACCATGTGAGATACCATACCATAAGAGATACCATGGGAGATACCATACCATGGGAGATACCATACCATAGGAGATACCATGGGAGATACCATACCATAGGAGGTACCATACCATGGGAGATACCATAGGAGATACCATACCATGGGAGATACCATGGGAAATACCATACCATAGGAGATACCATGGGAGATACCATACCATAGAAGATACCATACCATGGGGGATACCATAGGAGATGCCATACCATGTGAGAAACCATACCATGGGAGATACCATGGGAGATACCATACCATAGGAGATAACATATAAAATACCATGGGAGATACCATACCACAGGAGATAACATATAAAATACCATGGAAGATACCATACCATAGGAGATACCATGGGAGAAACCATACCATGGGAGATACCATACCATAGGAGATACCATACCAAGGGAGATACCATAGGAGAGACCATACCATGGGAGAAACCATGGTAGATAGCATACCATAGGAGATACCATGGGAGATACCATACCATAGGAGATACCATGGGAGATACCATTCCATAGGAGCTACCATACCATGGGAGATACCATGGGAGAAACCATACCATGGGAGATACCATACCATAGGAGATACCATGGGAGATACCATACCATAGGAGATAACATATAAAATACCATGGGAGATACCATACCATAGGCGATACCATGGGAGAATCCATACCATGGGAGATACCATACCATAGGAGATACCATGGGAGGTACCATAGGAGATACCATACCATAGGAGGTACCATAGGAGATACCATACCATGGGAGATACCATACCATAGGAGATGCCATGGGAGATACCATACCATAGGAGATACCATACAATGGGAGGTACCATAGGAGATACCATACCATGGGAGATACCATGGGAGATACCATACCATAGAAGATACCATACCATGGGAGATACCATAGGAGATGCCATACCATGGGAGATACCATACCATAGGAGATACCATGGGAGATAACATATAAAATACCATGGGAGATACCATACCACAGGAGATAACATATAAAATACCATGGGAGATACCATACCATAGGAGATACCATGGGAGAAACCATACCATGGGAGATACCATGGGAGATACCATACCATAGGAGATACCATACCATAAGAGATACCATGGGAGATACCATACCATGGGAGATACCATGGGAGGTACCATAGGAGATACCATACCATAGGAGGTACCATAGGAGATACCATACCATGGGAGATACCATGGGAGATACCATGGGAGAAACATACCATGGGAGATACCATGGGAGATACCATACCATAGGAGATACCATGGGAGATACCATGGGAGATACCATACCATGGGAGAAACCATACCATGGGAGATACGATACCATGGGACATACCATGGGAGATACGATACCATGGGAGGTACCATGGGAGGTACCATGGGAGGCAAGAGTAGTCGTAGACTTTGATAGTGTTTTACTTTTCTAAAGCACCCAGTTTGTGAAGTCTGCCTGCATGGCCACCTGGGTCGTATTCATTAGTGCACACTGTCGCAAAATACTTTTGTTAAAAATAAAAGTGTTTTTTTTAGGGAGTAGATCAGCTTTAATATTGTAGCTTCCATCAATGTAATTGTCTTCAGCATTTCCAATCACTCACATATCTCTTGTAAATATATACAGTGCTGTGAAAAAGTATTTGCCCCCTTCCTGATTTATTTTTATTACACATGTCACACTTAAATGTTTCAGATCAAACAAATGTAAATATTACACAAAGATAACCCAACTAAACACAAAATGCAGTTTTTAAGTGATGATTTTATTTATCAAGGGGAAAAAGCAATCCGAACATTCCTGGCCCTATGTGAAAAAGTAATTGCCTCCTACACCTAATAACTAGTTGTGCCACCCTCAGCAGCAACAACTGCAATCAAGCGTTTGCGATAACTGGCAATGAGTCTTTCATATCGCCTTGGAGGAATTTTGGCCCACTCTTCTTTGCAGAATTGTTTTAATTCAGCCACATTGGAGGGTTTTCGAGCACGAACCGACTTTTTAAGGTCAAGCCACAGCATTTCAATCGGATTCAAGTCCGGACTTTGACTAGGCCACTCCAAAACCTTTTTTTTTTTTACCATTCAGAGGCGGACTTGCTGGTGTGTTTTGGATCATTGTCCTGCTGCAGAACCCAAGTGCACTTCAGCTTGAGGTCACGAACATACGGCTGGACATTCTCCTTCAGGATGTTCTGGTAGAGAGCAGAATCCATGGTTCCGTCAACCACAGCAAGTCGTCCAGGTCCTGAAGCAGCAAAGCAGCCCCAGACCATCACACTACCACCACCATATTTGACTGTTGGTATGATGTTCTTTTTCTGAAATGCTGTGTTACTTTTACGCCAGATGTAACGGGACGCACACCTTCTAAAAAGTTAAACTTTTGCCCCGTCAGTCCATATAATATTTTCCCAAAAGTCTTGGGGATCATCAAGATGTTTTTTTGCCAAAAGTGAGACAAGCCTTTATGTTCTTTTTGGTCAGCAGTGGTTTTCACCTCGGAACTCTGCCATGGGTACCATTTTTGCCCAGTCTCTTTCTTCTGGTTGAGTCATGAGCACTGACCTTAACTGAGGCCAGTGAGGCCTGCAGTTCTTTTAGATGTTGTTGTGGGTTCTTTTGTGACCTCTTGGATGAGTCGTCGCTGCGCTCTTGGGGTAATTTTGGAAGGCCGGCCACTCCTAGGAAGGTTCACCACTGTTCCAAATGTTCTCCATTTGTGGATAATGTCTCTCACCGTGGAGCGCTGGAGTCCCAAAGCTTTAGAACTGGCTTTGTAGCCATTTCCAGGCTGATAGATGTCAATTACTTTGTTTCTCATCTGTTCCTGAATTTCTTTGGATCGCGCCATGATGTCTTGCTTTTTGAGATCTTTTGTCCTACTTCACTTTGTCAGACAGGTTCTATTTAAGTGATTTCTTGATTCAACAGGTCTGGCAGTAATTAGGCCTGGGTGTGGCTAGTGAAATTGAATTCAGCTTTACAAAACATGTGATTAACCACAGTAAATTAATGATTTAACAGGGGGGGGGGATTACTTTGTCACATAGGGCCATGAAGGTTCGGATAGCTTTTTAACCTTAATAAATAAAATTATCACTTATAAGCTGCATTTTGTGCTTAACTGGGTTATCTTTGTGTAATATTAAAATGTATTTGATGATCTGAAACATTTAAGTGTGACAAATGTGCAACAACAAAAAAAGAAATCAGGAAGGGGGCAATTACTTTTTCACAGCACTGTACACAGTACCAGTCAAACATTTGGACACACCTACTCATTCCAGGGTTTTTCTTTATTTTTACTATTTGTCTTTCCTGGATATTGCCACTATAGTGATCACTGCATCCAATGGGTACAGATACAGCTTTAGAACAGAGTTCTACTGTCACGCTGGTATAAAGGATTTGAGACCTGCGCTGGAATTTATTTACCTTTCTTTAATTTTACCTTTATTTAACTAGGCGTGTCAGTTAAAAACAAATTCGTATTTTCAATGACGGCCTAGGAACAGTGGGTTAACTGCCTTGTTCAGGGGCAGAAGACCTTGTCGGCTCGGGGATTAGATCTTGCAACCTTTCGGTTACTAGTCCAACACTCTAACCACGAGGCTACCTGCAAAATATACAATAGGGGTTTCTAATACACCTAAAACAAACACGTGTACAAAAATACTGGGCTGTGCCCAAACAAAGGAGCGAGGGTAAACCTCGTTGAACGATACGGGACGAGACCCGTAACACACAATCTATAAAACACGCAGCACAACAGCTGTACTAAAGCATAGGTGCTCACACCACCAACGGACATGGGAACAATCACCGACCGCCCAATAGAAACCAAAGGGGACACATATATACAAACACATTCAGTGGGACTAGGGGCCAGGTGTGCGTAATGAACGTTCCGGAGGGATCCGTGACATCTACAGCGTTAGTAGAAACGTGATCGATGCATGTGGATGATCTTGTTCCTGTAGTGTTTGTAAACAACCTGGTAGGTTTATTAATAACCTGAACCAGATCATCCTATCATCCTATTTTTTCAACTTAATTGAGGAAAATAAGAACAACCCCCCCCAAAAAATGTTTGATACTGTCGCAAAGCTAACTAAAATAGCAGCATTCCCCAAGAGAGAATGGCTTTCTCTTCAGCAGTGATAAATTCATGAACTTCTTTGAGGAAAAGATCATGATCATTAGAAAGCAAATGACGGACTCCTCTTTAAATCTGCGTATTTCTCCAAAGCTCAGTTGTCCTGAGTCTGCACAACACTGCCAGGACCTAGGATCAAGGGAGACACTCAAGTTTTTTTAATCCTATATATCTTGACACATTGATGAAAATAATCATGGCCTCTAAATCATCAAGCTGCATAGTGGACCCTATTCCAATTAAACAACTGAAAGAGCTGCTTCCTGTGCTTGGCCCTCCTATGTTGAACATAATAAACGGCTCCCTATCCACTGGATGTGTAGCAAACTCACTAAAAGTGGCAGTAATAAAGCTTCTCTTGAAAAAGCCAAACATTGACCCAGAAAATATAAAAACTATCGGTCTATATTGAATCTTCCATTCCTCTCAAAAAAAATTGGAAAAGCTGTTGCACAGCATCTCACTGACTTCCCGAAGACAAATAATGTATATGAAACGCTTCAGTCTGGTTTTAGACCCCATCATAGCACTGAGACGGTGGTAAATGTGGCAAATGACCTTTTAATTACCTTTTCAGACTGAGGCTCTGCATCTGTCCTCGTGCTCCTAGACCTTAGTGCTGCTTTTGACACCATCGATCACCACATTCTTTTGGAGAGATTGGAAACCCAAATTGCTCTACACAGACAAGGTCTGGCCTGGTTTAGATCTTATCTGTCGGAAAAATATCAGTTTGTCTCTGTAGATGGTTTGTCCTCTGACAAATCAACTGTACATTTCAGTGTTCCTCAAGGTTTCCTTTTTAGGACCACTATTGTTTTCACTATATATTTGACCTCTTGGGGATGTCATTCGGAAATATAATGTTAACTTTCACTGCTATGCGGACGACACACAGCTGTACATATTGATGAAACATGGTGAAGCCCCAACATTGCCGTCCCTGGAAGCCTGTGTTTCAGACATCAGGAAGAGGATGGCGGCAAATGTTCTACTTTTAAACTCGGACAAAACAGAGATGGTTGTTCTCGGTCCCAAGAAAAAAAGAGATCTGCTGTTGGCTCTGACAATTAATCTTGATGGTTGTACAGTCGTCTCAAATAAAACTGTGAAGGACCTCGGCGTTACTCTGGACCCTGATCTCTCTTTTGACGAACATAACAAGAATATTTCAAGGACAGCTTTTTCCCATCTTCGTAACATTGCAAAAATCTGAAACTTTCTGTCCTAAAATTACGCAGAAAAGTTAATCCATGCTTTTGTCACTTCTAGGTTAGACTACTGCAATGCTCTACCTTCCGGCTACCCGGATAAAGCAATAAATAAAATTCAGTTAGTGCTACACATGGCTGCTTGAATCTTGACTAGAACCAAAAAATGTGATCATATTACTCCAGTGCTAGCCTCTCTACACTGGCTTCCTGTTAAGGCTAGGGCTGATTTCAAGGTTTTACTGCTAACCTACAAAGCATTACATGGGCTTGCTCCTAACTATCTTTCCAATTTGTTCCTGACGTACATACCTACACGTACGCTACGGTCACAAGACGCAGGCCTCCTTACTGTCCCTAGAATTTCTATGCAAACAGCTGGAGGCAGGGCTTTCTCCTATAGAGCTCCATTTTTATGTAATGGTCTGCCTATCCATGTGAGAGACGCAGACTCGATCTCGACCTTTAAGTCTTTATTGAAGACTCATCTCTTCAGTAGGTCCTATGATCGAGTGTAGTCTGGCCCAGGAGTGTGAAGGTGAACGGAAAGGCACTGGAGCAACGAACCGCCCTTGCTGTCTCTGCCTGGCCGGTTCCCCTCTCTCCACTGGGATTCTCTGCCTCTGACCCTATTACTGGGGCTGAGTCACTGGTTTACTGGTGCTCTTCCATGCTGTCCCTAGAAGGGGTGCGTCACTTGAGTGGGTTGAGTCACTGACGTGATCTTCCTGTCCGGGTTGGCGCCCCCCCTCAGGTTCGTGTCGTGGGGGAGATCTTTGTGGGCTATACTCGGCCTTGTGTCAGGATAGCAGGTTGGCTATTTTCTTGTAACAACTGCGTGTAGAACTCTTTTGTTTGTTTAAAAGATCCTTCACTTGTGATAGAAAGATATCACTGTCCTCAACGGTACTTCCGCCGCCTTTGGTCTTCAAATCAAATCCATAATCAAATTTAATTTCAAATAATTTATAAACCCAGGGTTGTTACTTGACCTATTAACAATCACCATTATATCAAAATGTATTGGCAATTCATTACACTATATTCCAAACTGTACCGCTGTAATTTTGAACATTCATGCCATTTGATTGAACAGTGTAGAGGAGAGGTAGGCTATCTTCTATGCATAATGATGTGAATGAACAACTTGTCAGAACACGCCATTCTTCATCATCACAGTTGAAGCCTTCTTGTATACCTCTGAGCGTCTAGCGGCTGTGACGTGAAAACGCATGGAATATTTCCTGTTGGCCAACACGTTTGCTGCTGTGCGGGGGAAGGTTTCCACAGCCTCAACGTCAAGTGGCAATATCGTTAAAAATATACATTTTTTGGTCTTATTTAATGTTAGGCATAACGTTAGCAGTGTGGTTTAGCTTATGGTTAGGTTTAAAATCACATTTTAAGATGAGAAATGTAAGAAATGGGCGGGGTTTATGACCTTGTGGTAACTAGTGACGACTGTGTTGGAGCTTGTTAGCTACCAACTAACTCAACTATAGGAGCTAGCTAACTAATGTTTACCGGTAAGTTTATAACACGTTTCCCATTGTTTAAATGATTTACTTAATAGTTTACAAGCAGGTTAAACCGATAAGAGTACGACAAAAAGATGACGTTTAAGTTAACGTTTTGTTTTGCAGTCAGCAAGCACAAACTTTTGGCGGATTGTTTTTGATTTATCCGTTACAAGTCAGCTGGAGCTACCCACCTCCAGAGATTCAGCTTGTTACTAGCCAGATAAACACATGCGTTCTTTACGATCAGTTTATGGTAGTGTAACTTGGATATCTGACAAGCTAAAATAAGAAACTAACTTTACAACATGTCAGTTTGTTTGACAGAATGACTTCCGGCCAAGGTAACGTTATCTTTTCTCCTGAGTCAACCGTCACTTCCTTGTTGGCTAGCTCCGGACACCTGAGAGGCACCCAAAGGGACAACGATCTGTCTCTCACCGGTATCAGATACCGGGACCGTGACTATGAATCGGCTACTGAGGCCCTGGAAGCCTACATTGCAGACTTTGACAGAAGCTTGCACACTTCTGAAACTTCTACCGGGAGACTGCAGCTCCAGAAAAGCCTGATAAGTTCTGCTCTGCCCAGAACTGAGTTCAGGAATAAAGATGGTAAAGATTTAGGTTTTTTGTCATCAATTATGAAATGCTTAACTTTTATTTGTCCAAGCTGTTTGAATATGGAGATAACACATAATACTTTTATCAAGTGGTGCTTGGATCTTAATTAATGTACAATAATTAGCCACTTTGATTGTATACTGTGATGGTGTATCATATAATAGTCTTGTTCATGGTTCCCAGTTCTTAGAGAGAGACTAACAGACAGGGAGCTGGATTTCCTGAATCTTCCTGTGGGTTCTGGTCACCGTGGAGCCTCAGACTGTATCAGCCTGACCACCGACGACCTGTTGGTGCTCCCCTGTGATGGCTCCCTACCCGTGACTCGCACCTCTGCCTTCCTCACCCAGTCTGGGGACTACCCCCTGGGGCAGAACTCCCACTCTAACTCCTGGTCCTCTAGGAGGCCTAGGCCTAACAGCAGCTCTCATATTAAACGCTGCCTGCACTACTCTGCCCCTCACAACACTCCTCACAAGCTGTACCAGTCCAGAGCTGGAACTCAAGCACAGGAAACCCAAAAGACAGAGCCCTTCACAGGCCCCAGAGTGAAGGGGAGCCTGTGGCCCCAGCCCCAGCATGGTCTCTACCACCAGACCACAGACTCCCCTGGCCCTTTCTCCCCCCACCATGACTACCCTCGCTGGCTGACCAGCCAAAAGTCTGAGATGGATTTCTCTGGGGTCACCAGCATTCCTGACCTGAAGTACCCCGCCTGGCTCCAGGAGTGTGACAATGTTCCCAAAGACATTCCCACCACTAATATAAACCTCTCAGAGTCTCATAAGAAGACACAGCATAGGGGCTGGGGCCCGACCCAGACCTTGCCCCCATCCCCTAGACCTCCCTCCTGGCTGGGCGAGCTGGAGGCTTCCTATGAGGAGCTAAAGGAAGGACAGAAGGACAGTAACGGCGGCCATCTTGAGGATGTCTCTGGTTCTGATGATGACAGGCAACGACTTCTCAGAGGAGAGGCTGATCACAGGACACTGAGGGAGTTTAGACTACATTTTTCAGAGCGGCTAGCTTTAGCTGCCGAGGGAGAACGGAGCACTGATTTCCACAAGGTCTCCGGAGGTATAACAAACATTCTGCATGTCTAAACAACACCCAGGGCCTGTATTCATTTGTCCAGACTTAGTCCTCAGTTTACAGTTACACTGGTATTTTCATGTATTGTAAAAGTTGCATAAGAGCTGTCCACTGTGTTTCTTCACAGATGATAAGATCGAGAGTTTGATCTCGAAGGCAGAGAAGGTCCTTAACTCTCCTTCGTTAGGCCTAAACACTAACAGCCAGCTGCAGAACTCACCGTCACTAGGCCTGACCAGCCAGCTGCAGAAGGACATGGGACACAGCCCTGGTGGCTCAGAGGATGTCCTAGAGGCTGATCGCTCTTGGGACAACCCTGTCATCACATTGTGAGTGCTAGACAAAATGGTGACACGTACGAATACAAAACAAAGCAGGATATGTTTTTGCAGAATCTACTTCGTAAACTCAACTATTATTGAGCTATAATTTCACAGAAAGCTTTGCTAAATTCTCTGCTTCTCTCCCTGCAGTAAATCTCCAGTGCCTGTAGGGGGAGCAGAAGACACACTGGTCACCACAGAGCCTCTGAGAGACAGGAAAGACGAGGTCTATACAAAATGCTCCTTGATGAGATGATTCCTTAGTCCATGTAAAGTTTTAACTAAGAATTCTGATTTGAGAGATGGATATATTGTACCTCAGAGCCATGTACTTGAATCCTAACCCCCCCCCCCATCTTCCATGTTGTGCCTGTGCAGGCTGCCTCAGGCTCATGTTCGTCGGGCTACAGCAGCAGGAAACACCCTGGTCCGGTGGAGGCCCTCAAACAAATGCTGTTTAGCCTTCAAGCCGTGGAGCAACAGGTCAGTCTGGAGACAGAAACGGAAGAAACCTTGGAGAATGGTTCAACGCCAACGTCGGAGGACGGCACACAACCACTGACGATAATGGTACTGAGAATGAGATGATGTGTAGATTTCAACTGGTTTCTAGTTAGCAATCTATTTTTCCTGACATAACTGATGTGAACCAGAGCAGTGATCCCATTGTCTGAATTACAGAGGTCAGATGACTATGACACTGCATTCGGTGGACAATCATTAAAGAGGTACAGTACTTACACAAATAGATATATTTAGTCTACGGTCTTATTCCAGATATATATATTTTTTTTAAAGACCCATGATAGTCGTTTTAATAACCATCTTGTTTTTGTTTTAGGGCCCTGCATCACCTTGGGAGATTGAAGAGTCTTGTTGAAGACTCAGCTGGTGTAAAAGCCACATCTCAGGAAGGGAAATACTCGTAGAAGACCAGCCATATCTTCCTAAGAGGACTTGCATCGTTGTGTTGGTTACGTGAAAATGGTCTGAAAAAGCAGAATGTCTCGGTCTTGATTTGGACGCTGAACATGGAGGGCCAAAACAAGTAAAATCTCAATGACAGGGGAATTTCAGTGTCTTGATTATTCAAGATCAGCACACAATTTTGTCCCCCATTAACTACTCTAATAGCCTAATGTTTGTATTGTATATCTCAAGTGCACATAACATCTAGTGAATTCAGTAACGCCTTATAAGCAGTAAGATCTCACAGAACCTGATTTAATAAAATGTACATTCACATTGACACGCTTATCTGTTTTTATATAGTGAATTTTAGAGAATCCAACGGTTCGGAAAACAGATTGTAAGATGAATAATTTCATTTGCATTGAGTTCTAAAGACAAGATTCATGGAGAGCAGAACATTATTGGTTATGCAGTGTGTTTACCAGACTTGATGTCCAGGTAACTAACTCATGGATCTGGTCCAGTACCCACAAAACATCTTGTTTAGGATCAGGTCCCAACTGATCCCAGATCGGGTCCCAACTGATCCCAGATCGGGTCCCAACTGATCCCAGATCGGGTCCCAACTGATCCCAGATCGGGTCCCAACTGATCCCAGATCGGGTCCCAACTGATCCCAGATCGGGTCCCAACTGATCCCAGATCGGGTCCCAACTGATCCCAGATCGGGTCCCAACTGATCCCAGATCAGCACTCCTACTCTGAGATGATACCGTTCAGACTAATGTGAAAGGAAGTGCATGAAGAAGATCACACCGGGATACTCTGACACGTCATTACTCACCCCAGGCTGCTTTTGATTTACCTACGTATCTCACTTCTGTTCTTGTCTGCATTGGCTTCCATATGCTGTAAGTTTGGATGATTCCAATGTTCTGAGATCTCTTGCCCATATTTGGGTCTAGTGAAGTATAACCGTATTCCATTGGTTGTTGATTTTTATCCCCCGACGCCAAAAGGATCCATAACGACAGGAGAAAACACTAATACAGGGCTATCTACAAATTATTTATTTTCATAATCCACAAGCGATTATACATACATGATTAAACAAACAGCCCTTGATCAGGAGTTGCAGTACTGCGTCAAAACTGAGAAAAGCAAGAAATGGTCCCACTTCTGCACGGTGTCGGCCCTAGGACAGGTGCATTGGCATCTCAAGTTTTTCCTCACGGTTCAAATTCTCACAACAACCAGTTCAGATTTTATAGGCACAACTTCTGTACTACATCAAATATAACATGGACTGAACCCCACTTGCAGGTAAGGAAAGAGTTGATGTTATTCTGATTATTAATATCCTATTATGACTTTCTGAAGCCCTGTTTCATCCATGATATGTTGTGGACTGCCTTAGGTCAGTACAAAGTATTAAATTTATTTAAGACGTACGCTACTGTAGAATACATCGGCTTCAATAGTGTGATGCTGCGATAAAATGCTTCCCTCCAATGAGGAACCCTCCCCTCGAGGCCTTTAAATTCGACCAATCAGGATTTCTGTGCCAGTAACGTGCTGAGTTTGATCTTTCCGTCCATGGATGCGGTGAGGCAGGTGCCACAGTCCATGGCAGAGCACCAGTCCACTGTGACCACAGGGGCCTTGTGGCCCCCCAACGGTAGAACCCTCTCCAGACCGCTATCACTGGAGCTGTTCAGCTGGTGAAGAGAAGAGAGACACACACACACAGAGAGAGAGAGACTTAGTCAGGGCAACAGCAAAAACTCCCTTTCCTTGTTCGCACTCACGCTTGTCGATAGCTACTTTTAAAATCGAGGAAAAATATACTGACGTCTTAAAGATGGAATCCCCTAGTAAACACCAGGAACATTTATTATTGTTTTGTTTATGAAAGGAGGAGGAGCCTTTAGGTAAAACAAATGTGTAGTACACACACAGCCCTGCTCTTTCCGGCATGCAGTGATGTGCGATGATGTCAGAGGGAAAACAAGTTTGCTGTTTGAAGTATCGTCTGTTGTTGTTGAAATACATGGCGGTTTCACCACTCTGTATTCCAGCTTTAAGACGGACTAAGAGTGTCTGCTAAATGACTTGTGTAAATGTCGTGTTGGTGCCGTATTTACTACACACAGATATTCTGCTTATTGTGAGTGGGAGAGGCTCCACTGGCCCATCACTAACACACATCCCCTGCATGACATCCAGTCTTAATGAGATCTCTGTTCACTTCACAGCAGAGACTATAATATAACGGTTCACAGCCTCGGGAGCAGCTGACGTTCCATTACTCATGGTGTTAAATTCATGTGGTAGTCGACAAATAATAGGTTTCACTCTCAATGCAGGATATTTTTGTATTAGTGATGGGTGAACAGCCACACACACACACACACAATCCCAATAGCCTTCCACTTAGCCTCCATTTTGAGCGATCCTGCGAGCCGTATGAAGTGGGAGTGTCCTAATTCAACTTTGAGCGATCCTGCGAGCCGTATGAAGTGGGAGTGTCCTAATTCAACTTTGCGTGATCCTGCGAGCCGTATGAAGTGGGAGTGTCCTAATTCAACTTTCAGCGATCCTGCGAGCCGTATTAAGTGGGAGTGTCCTAATTCAACTCTGAGCGAGGCGTAGGGCCTTTTCCGCCCTCTAGTTGGCCCTCCAAACTAAGCGAATCGAGTTGCTGACTTCCTACCGAGTGGTACTCAAAACTCCCATGAAGCTCTGCGACCCAAGGCTGGAAAAATTGGATACCACCGATCTAGCATGCTCCGAACGTCTGTGTGTAACAGATGTCAGAAAAATAAACCTGGTTAAAACTGTACATATAGTAAGTTTATATTTTGCATTTGTGAAATTATTTTGATGTGATATGGAAGTAAAAGGGTTTTATGTTTCTATAATCGTATCGTAAAATTGAGAATCGACTGACGTTTTGATGGCTGTTTTGGCTGTCAGCGCCTCCCTCTAACCATAACATATAAAGGTTCTTGAATGTTAATAACGGCTCGCCTACAATCTTTAAAAAAGTCAAATTGCAGCCGTGTTTTTATCTCGATATCAAATCATTTCTAGGTAACAACTAAGTACCTTACTGTCAATTAAAATGCTTCTTTGCAAAGAGAAATTTCCTAGGACCGTTTGGGAGTGGTCTTATTGGTTGAGGGGGAAACTGAAAACTAGTCGTTATTGGCAGAGAGGTTTGGAACTCTTTCTTATTGGTCTGTTAACTAATTTACCACATTGTGATGTCACCATCCAGGCCAAAACTCCATTCCACCAAAACAGGCAGAAATTTCAGCCGATCTTTTCAAACAGCTCTTACACTAAAAGGGCATTATAATTTTTACAATTTCACAGTACTATTTCAAACTCATAGTAGAAATATACACTGGCCAATTTATTAGGTACACCCATCTAGTACCAGGTCGGACCCCCGCCCCCACTTGCCTCCAGAACAGCTTGATGTCTTTGGGGAATGGAAACGTTGCTAAAATGGTATCAAGGGACCTAATGTATGCAAGGAAAACATTCCCCACAGCATTACACCACCGCCATCAGCCTGTACTGTTGACACCAGTCAGGATGGGGCCATGGACTAATGCTGCTTAGTGCTCAGGCCATCCGCATGACGCAACAGGAACTGGGATTCGTCGGCCCAGGTAATGTTTTTCCTCTCCTCAATTGTCCAGTGTTGGTAATCGTGTGCCCACTGGAGCCTCTTCTTCTAGGTTTTTAGCTGATAGGAGTGGAACCCGGTGTGGTCGTCTGCTGCAATAGCCAATCCGTGACGAGGACGAGTTGTACTGCACCGTTATTTGCCTGTTTGTGGCTCGCCTGTTAGCTTGGGATCTACCCGCGTCTTCATTGCTGAGCTGACTCCAGCAGCGGCTTCGTCGTCAAGTTCGGCTCCTTTCCCTCTCTCTGGATCTGACGGGACACTGCCTGCTGTGGGAGGTCTGGACCTATCGCCGGGAGCTGTGGGCCTATGCTATCCTGCTTCTCATGGGCCCATGAAAGGTGTGAGGGGCAGGAATGGGCGGACTTCTCCTTCCCCGGGCCGTTCAATGGTGAGAAATGTCTCAGTCCCTGGAGCAAAAACGTTGTGCTATCCAGGAGCAAGAGTACAGGACATCAATAAGCTGCTCCCAAACATTATAAACCTGCATCAGGACATCAATAAGCTGCTCCCAAACATTATAAACCTGCATCAGGACATCAATAAGCTGCTCCCAAACATTATAAACCTGCATCAGGACATCAATAAGCTGCTCCCAAACATTATAAACCTGCATCAGGACATCAATAAGCTGCTCCCAAACATTATAAACCTGCATCAGGACATCAATAAGCTGCTCCCAAACATTATAAACCTGCATCAGGACATCAATAAGCTGCTCCCAAACATTATAAACCTGCATCAGGACATCAATAAGCTGCTCCCAAACATTATAAACCTGCATCAGGACATCAATAAGCTGCTCCCAAACATTATAAACCTGCATCAGGACATCAATAAGCTGCTCCCAAACATTATAAACCTGCATCAGGACATCAATAAGCTGCTCCCAAACACTTTAAACCTGCATCAGAAAATGTAGTCGATCATAGTTCATGTGGGATTCAATGACATTTTGAAGGGCAGCTCAGAACAACTAAAGATGGATTTTAAAGAACTGATTGGGTCTCTGTTTGACACCAACAAACATCCCATAATATCTGGACCTCTGCTCTCCCTAAATGGTGGCATTGAACGGTTCAGCAGACTTTTAGCCCTCCGTAACTGGCTACGAGACTATTGCAGCTCTGTGGGTGGAACATTTAGTGAACATTTTGATACCTTCTGGACACAAAGCTTGTTTTATAAGGAGGACGGGATCCACCCAAATCATTTGGGTTCCTGGATCCTTTCACAGCATTATAAGGCTGCGTTGATACAATGACTCATCAAATGACCCAATCTCAGCTCAGTTAATCCCTACCGTTGTGTCGCTGAGTTGCCACAATGCTTCAGCAAATGTACATTATCCCAGGGGGTGTTGGAAGACACAATGTAAGTAACCTAATTTATGTCCCTCTAACTGCCCTGAATGCCTCTGTCGATCCTATAGCTATTGTACGCAGTGTTCATGTGCCTATGAACCAGACTTATACTGTTAGCACTGAGGTGGTGTGCCCAAGCAGGAAGTCCACTGTGTGCAGCTCACCCTGTTAGCACTGAGGTGGTGTGCCCAAGCAGGAAGTCCACTGTGTGCAGCTCACCCTGTTAGCACTGAGGTGGTGTGCCCAAGCAGGAAGTCCACTGTGTGCAGCTCACCCTGTTAGCACTGAGGTGGTGTGCCCAAGTAGGAAGTCCACTGTGTGCAGCTCACCCTGTTAGCACTGAGGTGGTGTGCCCAAGCAGGAAGTCCACTGCGTGCAGCTCACCCTGTTAGCACTGAGGTGGTGTGCCCAAGCAGGAAGTCCACTGTGTGCAGCTCACCCTGTTAGCACTGAGGTGGTGTGCCCAAGCAGGAAGTCCACTGCGTGCAGCTCACCCTGTTAGCACTGAGGTGGTGTGTCCTAGTAGGAAGTCCACTGCGTGCAGCTCACCCTGTTAGCACTGAGGTGGTGTGCCCAAGCAGGAAGTCCACTGTGTGCAGCTCACCCTGTTAGCACTGAGGTGGTGTGCCCAAGCAGGAAGTCCACTGTGTGCAGCTCACCCTGTTAGCACTGAGGTGGTGTGCCCAAGCAGGAAGTCCACTGTGTGCAGCTCACCCTGTTAGCACTGAGGTGGTGTGCCCAAGCAGGAAGTCCACTGTGTGCAGCTCACCCTGTTAGCACTGAGGTGGTGTGCCCAAGCAGGAAGTCCACTGTGTGCAGCTCACCCTGTTAGCACTGAGGTGGTGTGCCCAAGCAGGAAGTCCACTGCGTGCAGCTCACCCTGTTAGCACTGAGGTGGTGTGCCCAAGCAGGAAGTCCACTGCGTGCAGCTCACCCTGTTAGCACTGAGGTGGTGTGCCCAAGCAGGAAGTCCACTGTGTGCAGCTCACCCTGTTAGCACTGAGGTGGTGTGCCCAAGCAGGAAGTCCACTGCGTGCAGCTCACCCTGTTAGCACTGAGGTGGTGTGCCCAAGTAGGAAGTCCACTGTGTGCAGCTCACCCTGTTAGCACTGAGGCGGTGTGCCCAAGCAGGAAGTCCACTGTGTGCAGCTCACCCTGTTAGCACTGAGGCGGTGTGCCCAAGCAGGAAGTCCACTGTGTGCAGCTCACCCTGTTAGCACTGAGGCGGTGTGCCCAAGCAGGAAGTCCACTGCGTGCAGCTCACCCTGTTAGCACTGAGGTGGTGTGCCCAAGCAGGAAGTCCACTGTGTGCAGCTCACCCTGTTAGCACTGAGGTGGTGTGCCCAAGCAGGAAGTCCACTGTGTGCAGCTCACCCTGTTAGCACTGAGGTGGTGTGCCCAAGCAGGAAGTCCACTGTGTGCAGCTCACCCTGTTAGCACTGAGGTGGTGTGCCCAAGCAGGAAGTCCACTGCGTGCAGCTCACCCTGTTATCACTGAGGTGGTGTGCCCAAGCAGGAAGTCCACTGTGTGCAGCTCACCCTGTTAGCACTGAGGTGGTGTGCCCAAGTAGGAAGTCCACTGTGTGCAGCTCACCCTGTTAGCACTGAGGTGGTGTGCCCAAGCAGGAAGTCCACTGTGTGCAGCTCACCCTGCACTAACATCAATAACATGAGCATGTCTACTTCTGCTAAACTTCCCAGTAAAGCAATGAAAACAATCAAGTATCCCAGAAGTGCAAAAAAAATTGCCCACGTAAAACATATCTAGCTTAAGAAGGTTAATGAAATCCATAGTTTGCTAGTAACAGATGACATTCATATTCTGACAATCTCTGAAACTCACTTAGATAATACCTTTGATGATACAGTGGTAGTAATACATGGTTATAACATCTACAGAAAAGACAGGAATGCCAAAAGTGGAGGTGTTGTCGTTTATATTCAGAACCACATTCCTGTAAAGCTTAGAGACGATCTCATGTTAAATACTGTTGAAGTAATATGGCTACAGGTTCATCTGCCTCACCTAAAGCCCATTCTGGTGGGAAGCTACTCTAGACCACAAAGTGATAACAGTCAGTATCTAGATAACATGTGATTGATAATGCATGTGATATCAACAGAGAGGTATATTTTCTGGATGATTACAATATTGACTGGCTTTCATCAAGCTGCCCACTCAAGATAAAGCTTCAAACTGGTACCAGTGCCTGCAACCTGGTTCAGGTTATCAGTCAACCTACCAGGGTCGTTACAAACAGCACAGGAATGAAATCATCAACATGTATTGATCACATCTTTACTAAAGCTGCAGAAATGTGCTTTAAAGCAGTATCCAGATCCATAGGATGTAGTGATCACAATATAGTAGCCATATCTAGGAAAACCAAAGTTCCAAAGGCTGAGCCTAATATAGTGTATAAGAGGTCATACAATACGTTTTGTAGTGATTCATATGTTGTTGATGTGAAGAATATCTGCTGGTCTGTGGTGTGTAATGAGGAGCAACCAGACGCTGCACTTGACACATTTATGAAATAGTTTATTCCAGTTGCTAATAAGCACGCACCCACTAAGAAAATGACCTTTAAAACTGTTAAATCCTTGTGGATTGATGAGTAATTTAAACATTGTATGGTTAAGAGGGATGAGGCAAAAGGAATGGCAAATAAAACTGTCTGCACAACCGATTGGCCAATGTGAGAAGTCATGTGACTAAACTAAATAAAAAAGAAGAAGAAACTTTACTATGAAACAAAGATAAATTATATAAAGAATGATGGTAAAAAAGCTTTGGAGCACCTTAAATTAAATTCTGGGCAAAAAAGGCAAACTCTGCTCCTTCACTCATTGAATCAGATGGCTCATTCATCACAAAACCCACTGATATTGCCAATTATTTTAATGATTTTGTTCATTGGCAAGATTAGCAAACTTAGGTATGACATGCCAGCAACAAACTCTGACACTACACATCCAAGTATAACTGATCAAATTATGAAAGACAAGCATTGTAGTTTTGAATTCCGTAAAGTGAGTGAGGAAGTAGTGTTTTTTTTTTGTTTGTATTGTTGTCTATCAAGCCACCGGGGTCTGACAACTTGGATGGAAAATTACTGAGGATATTAGCAGACAATATTGCCACATCTTCAATCTAAGCCTACTAGAAAGGGTGTGCCCTCAGGCCTGGAGGGAAGCGAAAGTAAAAAAATAATAATAATAATAGTAAAGCCCCCTTTACTGGCTCAAATAGCTGAACAATCAGCCTCTTACCTATCCTTAGAAAACATTTGGAGATAATTGTGTTTGACCAGATACAATGTTATTTTACTGTAAACAAATTGACAAAAGACGTTCAGCACGGTTATAGGGAAAGACATTCAACAAGCACAGCACTGACACAAATGACTGATGATTGGCTGAGAGAAATTTATGATAAAATTATTGTGGGGGCTGTTTTGTTAGACTTCAGTGCGGCTTCTGACATTATCGATCGTAGTCTGCTGCTGGAAAAACGTATGTGTTATGGCTTTACACCCCCTGCTATAATGTGTTATGGCTTTACACCCCCTGCTATAACGTGTTATGGCTTTACACCTCTTGCTATAACGTGTTAAGGCTTTACACCCCCTGCTATAATGTGTTATGGCTTTACACCCCCTGCTATATTGTGTTATGGCTTTACACCCCCTGCTATAATGTGGATAAAGAGTTACCTGTCTAACAGAACACAGAGGGTGTTCTTTAATGGAAGCCTCTCAAATATAATCCAGGTAGAATCAGGAATTCCCCAGGGCAGCTGTCTAGGCCCCTTACTACAATTTTTACTAATGACATGCCACTGACTTTGAGTAAAGCCAGAGTGTCTATGTATGCGGATGACTCAACACTATACACGGCAGCTACTACAGCGACTGAAATGACTGCAACACTTAACAAAGAGCTGCAGTTAGTTTCAGAATTGGTGGCAAGGAATAAGTTAGTCATAAATGTGAAAAGTGTTATGAAATGTAATGTCATGTCATATTTAAAATTGTTGACTAGTAATGTAGCTGTGGCTCAATGTGGACTAGTAGTGTAGCTGTGGCTCAATGTGGACTAGTAGTGTAGCTGTGGCTCAATGTGGACTAGTAGTGTAGCTGTGGCTCAATGTGGACTAGTAGTGTAGCTGTGGCTCAATGTGGACTAGTAGTGTAGCTGTGGCTCAATGTGGACTAGTAGTGTAGCTGTGGCTCAATGTGGACTAGTAGTGTAGCTGTGGCTCAATGTGGACTAGTAGTGTAGCTGTCGCTCAATGTGGACTAGTAGTGTAGCTGTGGCTCAATGTGGACTAGTAGTGTAGCTGTGGTTCAATGTGGACTAGTAGTGTAGCTGTGGCTCAATGTGGACTAGTAATGTAGCTGTGGCTCAATGTGGACTAGTAATGTAGCTGTGGCTCAATGTGGACTAGTAATGTAGCTGTGGCTCAATGTGGACTAGTAGTGTAGCTGTGGCTCAATGTGGACTAGTAGTGTAGCTGTGGTTCAATGTGGACTAGTAATGTAACTGTGGTTCAATGTGGACTAGTAATGTAGCTGTGGTTCAATGTGGACTAGTAATGTAGCTGTGGCTCAACGTGGACTAGTAATGTAGCTGTGGCTCAATGTGGACTAGTAGTGTAGCTGTGGCTCAACGTGGACTAGTAGTGTAGCTGTGGCTCAATGTGGACTAGTAGTGTAGCTGTGGTTCAATATGTTACGGCCAAGGGGTGTATTCATTAGTCTGTTTCTGTAGCAAAAAGTTTCGCAATGAAAAACGTTTACTCCCCGTTTGCTTCCGTTTGGTTCCAAGTGAAAACACCACAGAAGAGCAGGGTCCACCCTTGCAAAGCACCTTCTGACCTCATCTCCTCCACATCTCCCGAACTGTTTTTGTATCTACATACATAACATGTAGATACAAAAACATGCATAATGTATCTATGCATAATGCATAATGTATCTTTTATGCATGTATGTATCTACATACATGCATAAAAATTAAGTTTAAATTTTTTTTTTTTTATCATAATAATTGTGTTTCTCAAACCTTTCCTTGGGGACCTTCAGCTGTTCCATGTATTTTATATTTTCCAGAGCAGGCACACCTGATTCAACTTGTCAACTAATCATCAAGCCCTTGACTAGGTCAGTCATGTGAGATAATTCAGGGCTACAACACAAAATTGTGAAACATCTGGGGGTCCTTGAGGTTGAGGTTTGAGAGGCATTGCTCTAAAACAGCCTTACCTTTAGGTTTTTATTAAACATTTCGTAATTTTTGTCCTAAATGACACCCTATTCCCTACATAGTACACTACTACCCCTATGGGCCCTGGTCAAAAGTAGTGTACTATATAGGGAATAGGGTTCCATAGGGCTCTGGTCTAAAGTAGTGTACTATAGAGGGAATAGGGTTCAATAGGGCTCTGGTCCAAAGTAGTGTACTATAAAGGGAAAAGGGTTCCATTTGGGACGCAAACAAAAAATAAAACGGTTCATTAAAAAAAACCTCGAAGCAGCCTTACCCTGTAGATGAGTCCTCCGTTGTTGGAGCAGGTGAGGACATGTTGTCCCTCAGAGTCGAAGGCGAACAGTCGTCCACGTGGCACCTGGACCTGCTTGTACCCACTGTAGCCAGACAGGACAAAGGGCCCCGTGGCATCCTGGGGCAGGGAGTTCTCTGACTGCTTCACTCCACACCGGTGGATGTTCCACTGGATAAACTGGAACAGATGTCATTACAGGGATTACCATGACTACCATGTTACTACAGGCTCACTACCATGTTACTACCATGTTACTGCAGTCTCACTACCATGTTACAACAGTCTCACCACCTGACTACCATGTTACTACAGTCTCAATACCGTCTCACTACCATGTTACTACAGTCTCACTACCACCTGACTACCATGTTACTATAGTCTCACTACCATGTTACTACCATGTTACTATAGTGTCACTACCATGTTACTACCATGTTACTACAGTCTCACTACTATGTTACTAACATGTTACTACAGTCTCACTACCATGTGACTACAGTCTCGCTACCATGTTACTATAGTCTCACTACCATGTTACTACCATGTTACTACAGTCTCACTACCATGTTACTACCATGTTACTACAGTCTCACTACCATGTTACTACCATGTTACTACAGTCTCACTACCATGTGACTACAGTCTCGCTACCATGTTACTACCATGTTACTACAGTCTCACTACCACCTGACTACCATGTTACTACAGTCTCACTACCATGTTACTACAGTCTCACTACCATGTTACTACAGTCTCACTACCATGTTACTACAGTCTCACTACCATGTTACTACAGTCTCACTACCATGTTACTACCATGTTACTACAGTCTCACTACCATGTTACTACAGTCTCACTACCATGTTACTACAGTCTCACTACCATGTTACTACCATGTTACTACAGTCTCACTACCATGTTACTACAGTCTCACTACCATATTACTAAAGTCTCGCTACCATGTTACTAAAGTCTCGCTACCATGTTACTAAAGTCTCGCTACCATGTTACTACAGTCTCGCTACCATGTTACTACAGTCTCACTACCATGTTACTACAGTCTCACTACTATGTTACTACAGTCTCACTACCATGTTACTACAGTCTCACTACCATGTTACTACAGTCTCACTACCATGTTACTACAGTCTCACTACCATGTTACTACAGTCTCACTACTATGTTACTACAGTCTCACTACCATGTTACTACCATGTTACTACAGTCTCACTACCATGTTACTACAGTCTCACTACCGTGTTACTACAGTCTCACTACCATGTTACTACAGTCTCACTACCATGTTACTACAGTCTCACTACCATGTTACTACCATGTTACTACAGTCTCAATACCATGTTATTACCATGTTACTACAGTCTCACTACCATGTTACTACAGTCTCACTACCATGTTACTACAGTCTCACTACCATGTTACTACCATGTTACTACAGTCTCACTACCTGACTACCATGTTACTACAGTCTCACTACCATGTTACTACAGTCTCACTACCATGTTACTACAGTCTCACTACCATGTTACTACCATGTTACTACCATGTTACTACAGTCTCACTACCATGTTACTACAGTCTCACTACCATGTTAATACAGTCTCACTACCATGTTACTACAGTCTCACTACCATGTTACTACCATGTTACTACAGTCTCACTACCATGTTACTACAGTCTCACTACCATGTTACACCCTGGTTCGAATTCAGGTTGTATCACAACTGCCTGTGATTGGGAGTCCCATAGGGCGGTGCAAAATTGGCCCAGCGTCGTCCGGGTTTGGCCGGTGTAGGCCGTCATTGTAAATAAGAATTTGTTCTCAACTGACTTGTCTAGTTAAATAAAAGTTAAATATATATATATTTACCTTTTATTTATATATATATCTTTTTTTTTTTAAACAACCGTGTTAGTAGCATGTTACTAATGTCTTATGACCTTAGTTCAGTTACCTTGCCGTCCTCTCCGATACTGAACACGGTATTCTCATCATAGCTGAACTCAACACTGTACACCTCGCCATCGTGGGCCCTCCAGCTCATAGCACAGTCATAACGCTGCATGTCTAGAGCGAATAGGGAGATAAGCACATGTTATAACAGCTCATAGCACAGTCATAACGCTGCATGTCTAGAGCGAATAGGGAGATAAGCACATGTTATAACTGCTCATAGCACAGTCATAACGCTGCATGTCTAGAGAGAATAGGGGGATAAGCACATGTTATAACAGCTCATAGCACAGTCATAACGCTGCATGTCTAGAGAGAATAGGGAGATAAGCACATGTTATAACTGCTCATAGCACAGTCATAACGCTGCATGTCTAGAGCGAATAGGAAGATAAGCACGTTATAATAGCTCATAGCACAGTCATAACGCTGCATGTCTAGAGAGAATAGGGAGATAAGCACATGTTATAACTGCTCATAGCACAGTCATAACGCTGCATGTCTAGAGAGAATAGGGGGATAAGCACATGTTATAACTGCTCATAGCACAGTCATAACGCTGCATGTCTAGAGAGAATAGGGGGATAAGCACATGTTATAACAGCTCATAGCACAGTCATAACGCTGCATGTCTAGAGAGAATAGGGGGATAAGCACATGTTATAACTGCTCATAGCACAGTCATAACGCTGCATGTCTAGAGAGAATAGGGGGATAAGCACATGTTATAACTGCTCATAGCACAGTCATAACGCTGCATGTCTAGAGAGAATAGGGGGATAAGCACATGTTATAACAGCTCATAGCACAGTCATAACGCTGCATGTCTAGAGAGAATAGGGAGATAAGCACATGTTATAACAGCTCATAGCACAGTCATAATGCTGCATGTCTGGAAAATAGAGAGACATGTTATAACAGCTCATAGCACAGTCATAACGCTGCATGTCTAGAGAGAATAGGGAGATAAGCACATGTTATAACAGCTCATAGCACAGTCATAATGCTGCATGTCTGGAAAATAGAGAGACATGTTATAACAGCTCATAGCACAGTCATAACGCTGCATGTCTGGAAAATAGAGACATGTTATAACAGCTCATAGTACAATCATAGCGCTGGATGTCAGAAGAGGAGGGGCGGTAAGAACATGTTATAACCGCTCATAGCACAGCCATAGCGATGCACGTCTGGAGGACAGAGAGAAAATAGAGGCACATGTTAACACGCATAGAAATATTATTATTAGAACAGCAATCTCCATTGAAGTCAATGAGGGGCATTTTTCATTCTAGTAATTCTATATTCACAGCCTCCTCTTCACTCAGAGACCTCATTGCAGTCAGCTATGTCAACTCCCGAGATCTAGTTATTAGTGCCTACAGTATGTCAAGCATTATAATGCATTATGAATAAACTATTCATAGGAGAAGTGTTCCCACATCATCTATTTCACCTCACACATCAAATATCCATGAAGCACAAGTCAACAGAATGAGTGAGAGTAAATACATTACCGAACAGTCTAATTACTCCGTCAACAGCTCCCGTGACCAGTAGGTTTCCGTTGTGGTTGAAGGATGTACAGTTGATGGCTACTGGACCAGGCTCCAGAGAGAACTGAAGCTAAAGGACGATGGGATAGGACATGGAGATATCACATGGTTCGGTGAGGAGAAATACACGAGGCTATAGGGCTTTCACTTCAGATGGGTAGAGTATACATGTAACAGATTTCTATAATATATAGTACATATCTAGAAATTGTATCTATAATATAATATTTACGTATATATAACTGTGATGCATTTCGACAATGTTTTAGCAAAATAAAGTTCCTGATCTCAGAAAAATACCATCAACTTTAAACTATAACTGCAAGCAACACTGGTGAATGAGAGAAATAATAGAAATTATCCTCCTCTACAAGGACTTGGGTGTTTGAGTGACATCATACAAGTGTTTGGGTGACATTGTACACGTGTTCGGGTGACATAGTACACGTGTCCGGGCGACATAGTACACGTGTCCGGGCGACATAGTACACGTGTTTGGGTGACGTGTTTCCTACAGCAGTACCTGCTGTTTGACAGTCTTGGTGTCCCAGAGCAGCAGGTGTCCAGAGACAGAGGGGGGATTGAGGAGCCGTGGTACTGTCTCTGTCACACTCCCAGAGCGCCCAGGCCCAGCGTGTGCTGCTGCAGAACACACAAAGGACGTCCCACTGGGGCTACAGGCGAGGGACAGGATCCTACACAACACCACACAGGAACAGGACAGGAGACACCAGACAGTTCAGTCAGTAGTACAGTAATGCCTTCCATTATTAAACCTCCTCAGGGTGGTTCACCAGACATATTAAAGATGGAGAATCTCCATAGAATTGTTGTTATTGTCCAGGACAAGGCTTAATCTGTGTCTGGGAATCCACCCTTCTGATGAGACATGAATACTTCTGCTACAGATATCCATTATTCCAACCATGATGCTTTGTCAAATCACTCTGAATAAGAGGCACTGAGCTTACCGTGGATGAGTGTCATCTATGGCCATCTCATACAGGTTCTTCTTAGCCTCCGTGTCGTACAGCCTCACCGTGCCCACACCACTGCCCAGTAACAGCTAGAAAAAGGACGCAAGACCAAAGACCGTATTACTGATGGGGGTTTCCACTTTCACACCTCACCCTGGAAACAGTCAGAGACCAGGGTGCTGAGGACTGAGGATGCCATAACTACCTCATGTAAACATAGACCTGACCTGTTCGTTAGGCACCCAATGCGAAGTAAACAGACGGAAACAGGAAGGGCAAACTGGGACTTATCCAATAAGAAATGTTTGTTTTTGCTATGATGTACCCTAATGAACATCATAACCCCGATGTGCTGTGTTGAGGTCAAAGGTCATACCAGTCTGTCAGGCTTGGTGGCCCACTCCAGAGACAGCACAGGGTTAGAGAAGCTGTGTTAAGGTCAGAGGTCATTCCAGTCTGTCAGGCTTGGTGGCCCACTCCAGAGACAGCACAGGGTTAGAGAAGCTGTGTTGAGGTCAGAGGTCATTCCAGTCTGTCAGGCTTGGTGGCCCACTCCAGAGACAGCACAGGGTTAGAGAAGCTGTGTTGAGCTCAGAGGTCATACCAGTCTGTCAGGCTTTGCGGCCCACTCCAGAGACAGCACAGGGTTAGAGAAGCTGTGTTGAGGTCAAAGGTCATACCAGTCTGTCAGGCTTGGTGGCCCACTCCAGAGACAGCACAGGGTTAGAGAAGCTGTGTTGAGGTCATACCAGTCTGTCAGGCTTGGCAGCCCACTCCAGAGACAGCACAGGGTTAGAGAAGCTGTGTTAAGGTCAAAGGTCATACCAGTCTGTCAGGCTTGGTGGCCCACTCCAGGAGACAGCACAGGGTTAGAGAAGCTGTGTTGAGGTCAGAGGTCATACCAGTCTGTCAGGCTTGGTGGCCCACTCCAGAGACAGCACAGGGTTAGAGAAGCTGTGTTGAGGTCAGAGGTCATACCAGTCTGTCAGGCTTGGTGGCCCACTCCAGAGACAGCACAGGGTTAGAGAAGCTGTGTTAAGGTCAGAGCCCCCTTGTGTGGCCGTAATGCCACCTAAAAATATGCCCTTGGGCTGGACATAATTCCTTTCTCCCAGCTGCCAATCGCCGTGCTCCGAACCTCCCACTCACATGACTCTCTCAGATATCTCAATTCTTATTAGCCAATGCCTGTCACATGATCGGGTCCTTCTCACAGGCATCTCAGCTCCGAAGTAGGGCTACTAGTGAAGACAAGACACATCGGGGTACAACCAACGGTGTGGGTCCTTACGCTTCGTTCACAGCGTCGTCGCGCAAAATGGTCCTCAGCATCAGCTGGATACGTTTACAACAAAAGTTCAACATTCACCTTCTGCTCCCATTTCTGTCAAGCCGTCTACGCAGACAGTTTGATAAATCCAACGTTACTCACCACACAGAACGCACGGCAACTGCCTCTGCAACGCAAACGCAGCGTTTCTGTCACGTTCTGACCTTTAGTTCCTTTGTTTTGTCTTTATTTAGTATGGTCAGGGCGTGAGTTGGGCTGGGCTGTCTGTGTGTGTTTTTCTATGTTGGGGTTTTGTGTTCAGCCTGGTATGATTCTCAATCAGTGGCAGCTGTCAATCGTTGTCCCTGATTGAGAATCATACTTAGGTAGCCTGGGTTTCACTTTTGGTTTGTGGGTGTTTGTCTTCCGTGTCAGTGTTTGTCGCCACACGGTACTGTTTCGTTTGATCATCGCTTATTGTTTTGTTTAGTGTTCTGAGTTTGAATTAAAAATCATCATGAACACTTACCACGCTGCGCTTTGGTCCGATCCGACAATCGTTACAGATTCATTGGAAAGGGATGTCATTCTGGTGTACCAAAAAACGTAATGATGCTATCGGTGTGTTCGAAGCGTTATCGTTCCGCGCGAGAAATAAATATTCCATAAAATACTCTGGGACAATAAAATCACAAATTAAGGCAGCCGATGCACATTAAAAATGTCAACGTTTAAAAGCAATGAGGCTGATGGAGAAGATTCCAACGTTTAGATTAAAATGTTGATAAACTATAAGGCTATTTCTTCACGTTATACGCGCAGCAAAGGCTGTAAGCGGGAACGTTCCCGAAATGCGTGGGGTGTTAATATGACAAATGTCTTTGGCTGCTGGACAACAAAAGAAAGTTGAAAACATGAGAGAAATACTGGTTTCAATGACATATGAGGAAGTGTTTATAAAATAATCACCCTTTAATATTCCTACGTTTGGAAACACCGTAAAAGTTGTCTCATATTTTTACCCTGCAAAAAAAAGTTCGCCCAGGTTTTAAACAATTACGTTTATGGTTAAATAGTTTCAAAATGTTGACTGCCTCCGTTCAGATGGTGATGTTGTGGTGATGTTGTGGTGATGTTGTGGCGATGTTGTAGTGATGTTACGGCGTTGTGGCGATGTTGTAGTGATGTTGTAGTGATGTTGTAGTGATGTTGTGGCGATGTTGTAGTGATGTTGTAGTGATGTTGTAGTGATGTTGTGGCGATGTTGTAGTGATGTTGTAGTGATGTTGTGGCGATGTTGTAGCGATGTTGCGGCGATGTTGCGGTGATGTTGTGGCGATGTTGTGGCGATGTTGTGGCGATGTTGCGGCGATGTTGCGGCGATGTTGTAGTGATGTTGTAGTGATGTTGTGGCGATGTTGTGGCGATGTTGTGGCGATGTTGTGGCGATGTTGTAGTGATGTTGTAGCGATGTTGTGGCGATGTTGTGGCGATGTTGTGGCGATGTTGTGGCGATGTTGTGGCGATGTTGCGGTGATATTGCGGTGATGTTTGCGGCGATGTTGCGGCGATGTTGTGGCGATGTTGTGGCGATGTTGTGGCGATGTTGTGGCGATGTTGTGGCGATGTTGCGGCGATATTACGGCTCACAACAAATAACAGCGCTTCAAGTATGACAGAATCAAGCTTTTAGACGATAATATTAATTATCCTACAGTATATTTGTTAAACATGACTGGCGTTTAGCCTATAAACAAACTGTACCAATACCATAGGCTACCACCTATACTTCAACACGTAGAATCATTATTTATGGACGTTTACATACACTTATATTTTTCATTACAGAATAGCTACTGTTTTTGGCTTTCAAATCAATTTAATTTGCTATTTGGGTTATGGACTTGGTGCCCTAGCAGAGGCCCTTGGTGCCCTAGCAGAGGCCCTTGGTGCCCTAGCAGAGGCCCTTGGTTCCCTAGCATATACCCTTGGTTCCCTAGCAGAGGCCCTCGGTGCCCTAGCATATACCCTTGGTGCCCTAGCAGAGGTCCTTGGTGCCCTAGCAGAGGCCCTTGTTGCCCTGGAAAGATGATTGACTACCTCTTGAAGGCCAAATGGCCTTGCCCCTAAAAATCACAAAATTCCAGGCCTAGATGAGGTCAGAGGTCATACCAGTCTGTCAGGCTTGGTGGCCCACTCCAGGGACAGCAGAGGGGACTTGGACATGATGGTGGCCTTGGTCTGCATGATGGGGTTGAAGGACCACACCTTGATGACCCCGTCCACGTCCAAACTGGCTACTCTCCTCCCTGAACAGTCCACCCTGGGACCGGAGACAGGAGAAACAGTGAATATACATGACAGAGCTGGACCTACTCTCCTCCCTGAGCAGTCCACCCTGGGACCGGAGACAGGAGAAACAGTGAATATACATGACGGAGCTGGACCTACTCTCCTCCCTGAGCAGTCCACCCTGGGACCGGAGACAGGAGAGACAGTGAATATACATGACAGAACTGGACCTACTCTCCTCCCTGAGCAGTCCACCCTGGGACCGGAGACAGGAGAAACAGTGAATATACATGACAGAACTGGACCTACTCTCCTCCCTGAGCAGTCCACCCTGGGACCGGAGACAGGAGAAACAGTGAATATACATGATGGAACTGGACCTACTCTCCTCCCTGAGCAGCCCACCCTGGGACCGGAGACAGGAGAAACAGTGAATATACATGACAGAGCTGGACCTACTCTCCTCCCTGAGCAGTCCACCCTGGGACCGGAGACAGGAGAGACAGTGAATATACATGATGGAACTGGACCTACTCTCCTCCCTGAGCAGTCCACCCTGGGACCGGAGACAGGAGAGACAGTGAATATACATGATGGAACTGGACCTACTCTCCTCCCTGAGCAGTCCACCCTGGGACCGGAGACAGGAGAAACAGTGAATATACATGACGGAACTGAACCTCATTAATACCCTTTTCATAATGTTGAACCGTCCCGTGTTGTGTCTTTTATTTGACCGGGTCAGTTGACTTAGAACACATTCTCATTTACAGCAACGACCTGGGGATTAGTTACAGGGATGAATGAGCCAATTGGAAGCTGGGGATGATTAGGTGACCGTGATGTTATGAGGGACAGATTGGGAATTTATCCAGGACACCAGGGTTAAC